>NC_134363.1:30769028-30911528 GCF_048569485.1 Anomaloglossus baeobatrachus | reverse complement strand
GACGCCACTCTCAGAATTGCGGTCAGTGGGGACCGCCACTGCAGGTTGAGGGTCGCCTGGGGCTGATGGTGTGTGCAGTCAGTTGGAATAGCCTCCTGAGAGTGAGGCAAGCCCCAGGGCCCTGTGTAGGTGTGTAGAACCACAAGGCGCAGAATAACTCCACACAAGCAGGATGTCTTTCAGGGGTTTTACTCACTTCAGATGGCAGGGTGAGTAACCCGGGCGTAGCTGGGATGAACCAGGCTGGAACCAGGTATCCTTCAGGCTGACTTATGATGGTGACTACCGACTCGCCTTCCTTAGCCCTTAGTGGTTTGGGGTAACCCCGACTTTTAGTCCCTATGGGGGTCACCCAGGGAAGTTGCTGAAGCCTCTCTCCCCTTCAGTTGCCGTTTGCTTGTCGCCTGGACCAGATCACTCCAGCTGCTTGCCTCCTGTGAACTATGGGCCCTAACTGTGGCTACGTGGCTGCGGCTTTTGGGTGTTGTGGTGTGGGCTTTGAGGGCCCCACACCGGCAGGTTTAGCAAGGAAAGGTGGATCTATCCCCGCTCCGGGATCTGCCGCCCGTTTGGGCCTGGTACTCCCTAGCAGTCTCCTTACTTCCCACTCCGTGCTCTCTCTTTAGCTGGAGATGGGTTTCGGGTAGCACTCCTAGGTGACCGTTCTCCCCCGTCGGTAGCCACTGCGCGGACGCTGTCAGACTGCAACAGCCCCAGGGGTCTGCTCTCCTCGGAGCTCCCTGGACTCTGCACTGAACCGGCTCACTGCTCCTCCTCTCCTGTTCTTGCCTACGCCACCTAGCAACCAGGCTCTCTTACCACACCCCTTGAGTGGAGATGGAGGCTTTTGGCCCCCTCCACTATTCCAGTGGAGGTGAAGGCTTTTCCCCCTCCTGGGATCCCCAGGGGTCCTCTCAAAGGTACATGTGTGAGACCTGATCACTATGCGCCTGTGTAGTCACACCTCGGTCAGCCTTCTGGATTACCTGTATTGTACTGTCCCCAGCATGGGTGCAGTACTCAGTGGTGCCTGACCAGGTCAGGGGCGCCACATTCCCCCTTAGTTATCACCAGCACGTCCTCGGGCTGCAAGACAACATTTTAAAATGCATAAAACATTAAAACATGGTAAAACATTTTAAAACCACCAGGTACCATACATCACCACCCTCCACCCACAAGTCCGTTAACCCACCCAAACCCTCTCAGGAGGCAGGTCACCGGTCCTTTTGGTAACCAGGTCTGGGCCATCCGTTTCCCCAGACCTTTCCTCCAATCTGCCTCTCCCGTTGGCCGCGCCTTCAGCCACTTCTGGCAGGATGTAGAGGCGGCTTTCATGGGCTGGTGGTCTTCAGGGCATACCTGGCCTGGTGAAGCCGCGCCTTCAGCCACTTCTGGCAGGATCCAGAGGCGGCCTTCACAGTTGGTGCTGACCAGGTACCCTCTTTGTGGTGGAGAGCCAGGCCCCATAAACAGGCATGCTCTCTGGTTGCAGGTAAGCCAAGGCCCTATATACGGACGTGCTCCCTGGTTGCAGACGAGCCAAGCCCCTAAACAGGCTGACTCTGGTGGTGGTGGTGCCCTCTGGTGTAACTATTTACACTGCGAGAGTTTGTGGCTATAGCCAGTTCATAGCCTTAAGGTTCATTTCTCACATTAGTTTATGTGGGCACATCTCTTAAACAGTAACGTTGCAAACTTTCAAACTGGTCAAACAGTAACTTCTCTTCTTACTTTATGCAGATTCCTCTACTCCTCCATACCAGGGCTTGGGCCTGTAGGGCTGCGGCACCTGTTGGTTTCTTGATCTCTTTCATCGTCCGTAGTGGTCTCATCAGTGGGTTCTTTGTCTGTTCTTTCTCTATCCCTGTCTTTTCTTTCTTCCTCTGTGTCTGTTTCTCTTTCTTTAGGACATGGCGTGACATCTAGGGCATACCAGCCTCTTTCTCCTTGATGCATTGTAAATTGCACTGTGTCTCCCATCCTTAGGTTTCTTCCAGGATGTCCTCTGGGCAAATGAGCTCTCACGTCTCTTCTGTTGACAAAAATGCCTTCTTTCATACCAGGTGCTACTATGAAGCCGTATCCTGATTTTAGGCTGAAATCTTCCACTACTCCTCGACAAAGGGGTCCTCTGACCTGGGCTTTGGCTCTTCTCAGGAACCGTTTCTCCTCTAGGTCTCTGGCCGTTATTTCATCTCTTTGCTCTGGGGACTGCGGTGCAGGGAAAGACTGGGTTCTGTTACGGCGCCGTGTCTTGCGGGCTGGATTCTGCGAGGTACAGCTTACAAGCTCCCAGGTGAGGCTTTTGGGTAGATCTTCTTCAGCAGACGGTGTTAGGTCTTCCTCATCCCAGCGGGAATATGGCAACATCTCCGGCTCTGGGTATGGATCCAGTGCGGATGGCTCTGGAGTCAGCTTCTCAGCTTCCTGGCCTCCTCTCCCCCTTAGTTCTTCAGAGCACTCCTGTTGTGGCAGCGCCGGGGATGGGTGGTCATCAGCAGGCCCGGGCGGGGGACTCTTTGGCGTGGTTGCTGCAGAAGTCGCCTTGGGGGTGTGCGGAGGGAGCAGGTACCGATCCACCATCTCCTGTGGGAACTGGGCCTCTAGGTCAGCCTTCAGCTTCCAGTATTCGGGGTCCTCTCCTATCAGGGACTTCCTAGCAGGGACTTCCTTAGACTGGGGAGCGGTGTCTGCTCTGGCCTTGCAGGCCGGGGTAAACAATGGTACGTCTGTCTTGTCTTGGCGGGCCGCGCCCTGTATGGCGGCGGCCTGGTCTTGGCGGGCCGCGCCCTGCATGGCGGCGGCCTGAATTGGCGTCGCAGCTGCGATGGGATCTGTGCAGGCTGGGCTGGGCGTCGCTGCAGCGACCGGAGCTTGGCGGGCCGCACCTGGCGTGGCTGCGGCCTGGTTCAGCACCTCACTTGCGGCGCGGACGAGCGTTGCTGCTGCGGTGGGGTCTCGGCGGGCCGGGCCTAGCATGGCGGCGGCCTGGGTCAGCGTCACACCTGCGGCGCGGATGAGGGTCGCGGTGGCAGCCGGTTCTCTACGGGCCGAGCAGGGCATCGCTGCGGCGGCCTGGGCTTGGCGGGCTGCACCTGGCGTGGCTGCGGCCTGCTTCAGCGTCGCCGCGCCGGACGCCTCTTCAGGGACCGCGGGCATGGCAGCAGGGATCGGGGCACTCGCGCTGGCAGGGGCAACACTGGACTCACCCATCGGTGGCAGCATCGGGGTCTGAGTCGTCGCCGTCCGGTCTGGCACTCGGCGCGCGGCTCTCCCTTCATAGGCCTGAACCGCCGCGGTCATCCCCAGGAACTCCGCACGTCCCTCTCTGATCTGCCTTCCGATCCTGGCTTCCAGTTGTTCGCAGAACTCGGCAAGCTCCCGACACCACCAGGCAGCGGAGCCTGGCTCTGGGTCTCTGCATTCAGACGCCATTTCCTCTAACAACAAGCTGCTGGCTTCTTTTCCGTTCCGCCGTCTCTGGACGCTTCCGCTCTCTTCACAAGCGAGGTCAGAACTCTGCAGGGGATCTCTGGGTAGCCACACCTCTTCGTGGGCGGTAACTTCTCCCAGCGCGGGCTGCTGTTGTTTTTCAGCGCGCTTTTCATGGTGGCAATATGGCGGCGCTTCCAGTTTTTCAAGCGGACCGCCTAGGCACATGGTCACCTGTCTGGACAGGTCTAGTCCTTATCCTGTTCGTGACGCCAGATGTGAAGCCCCGCATGTGCAGTGTCGGTGCATCACCTTCAGGGACTCCACTCAGCTGGATCCTGTCACAGGTAGGAGATCTTCTTTTAGGATTGTCGTGACGCCACTCTCAGAATTGCGGTCAGTGGGGACCGCCACTGCAGGTTGAGGGACGCCTGGGGCTGATGGTGAGTGCAGTCAGTTGGAATAGCCTCCTGAGAGTGAGGCAAGCCCCAGGGCTCTGTGTAGGTGTGTAGAACCACAAGGCGCAGAATAACTCCACACAAGCAGGATGTCTTTCAGGGGTTTTACTCACTTCAGATGGCAGGGTGAGTAACCCGGGCGTAGCTGGGATGAACCAGGCTGGAACCAGGTATCCTTCAGGCTGACTTATGATGGTGACTACCGACTCGCCTTCCTTAGCCCTTAGTGGTTTGGGGTAACCCCGACTTTTAGTCCCTATGGGGGTCACCCAGGGAAGTTGCTGAAGCCTCTCTCCCCTTCAGTTGCCGTTTGCTTGTCGCCTGGACCAGATCACTCCAGCTGCTTGCCTCCTGTGAACTATGGGCCCTAACTGTGGCTACGTGGCTGCGGCTTTTGGGTGTTGTGGTGTGGGCTTTGAGGGCCCCACACCGGCAGGTTTAGCAAGGAAAGGTGGATCTATCCCCGCTCCGGGATCTGCCGCCCGTTTGGGCCTGGTACTCCCTAGCAGTCTCCTTACTTCCCACTCCGTGCTCTCTCTTTAGCTGGAGATGGGTTTCGGGTAGCACTCCTAGGTGACCGTTCTCCCCCGTCGGTAGCCACTGCGCGGACGCTGTCAGACTGCAACAGCCCCAGGGGTCTGCTCTCCTCGGAGCTCCCTGGACTCTGCACTGAACCGGCTCACTGCTCCTCCTCTCCTGTTCTTGCCTACGCCACCTAGCAACCAGGCTCTCTTACCACACCCCTTGAGTGGAGATGGAGGCTTTTGGCCCCCTCCACTATTCCAGTGGAGGTGAAGGCTTTTCCCCCTCCTGGGATCCCCAGGGGTCCTCTCAAAGGTACATGTGTGAGACCTGATCACTATGCGCCTGTGTAGTCACACCTCGGTCAGCCTTCTGGATTACCTGTATTGTACTGTCCCCAGCATGGGTGCAGTACTCAGTGGTGCCTGACCAGGTCAGGGGCGCCACACACTCACTATTCTGCTGGTGCAGTCACTGTGTACATACATTACATTACTGATCCTGAGTTACCTCCTGTATTATACTCCAGAGCTGCACTCTCTATTCTGCTGGTGCAGTCACTGTGTACATACATTACATTACTGATCCTGAGTTACCTCCTGTATTATACTCCAGAGCTGTACTCACTATTCTGCTGGTGCAGTCACTGTGTACATACATTACATTACTGATCCTGAGTTACATCCTGTATTATACTCCAGAGCTGCACTCACTATTCTGCTGGTGCAGTCACTGTGTACATACATTACATTACTGACCCGGAGTTACCTCCTGTATTATACTCCAGAGCTGCACTCACTATTCTGCTGGTGCACTCACTGTATATATACATTACATTACTGATCCTGAGTTACCTCCTGTATTATACTCCAGAGCTGCACTCACTATTCTGCTGGTGCAGTCACTGTGTACATACATTACATTACTGATCCTGAGTTACCTCCTGTATTATACTCCAGAGCTGCACTCACTATTCTGCTGGTGCAGTCACTGTGTACATACATTACATTACTGACCCGGAGTTACCTCCTGTATTATACTCCAGAGCTGCACTCACTATTCTGCTGGTGCAGTCACTGTGTACATACATTACATTACTGACCCGGAGTTACCTCCTGTATTATACTCCAGAGCTGCACTCACTATTCTGCTGGTGCAGTCACTATTTACATACATTACATTACTGATCCTGAGTTACCTCCTGCATTATACTCCAGAGCTGCACTCACTATTCTGCTGGTGCAGTCACTATTTACATACAATACTTATCCTGTATTTCAGCTCCTTACTTTCAAACTGTCCCTGATTGCAGAGGTCTCCTTTGCAGCACGTGGATACATAAGCTATCTCGTCCTCTGCAGACATGCTGAATGTTATGTTACATAATTTCTCATCTTTGGCACAGGATTTACGGATACTCTGGGTTACGTGTTCTCCTGCAACAACAAAATTCCATGTTAGGTGAAGAATATCACAGCTATGTTCAGTTTAGGAACATCACTAAATTACAAAGCGATCTGTTAGTAGCCGTAAGCGTATGACGTATAATTACCTCCTGATCCAGTGCGGAATAGCAAGCAGCACTTACCTATCTCCATCTCTCAATGTATGTGTATGATGTATGTGTAATGTGTGTATAAACTGTATATACGTGGTATATCTTCAGCACTTATTCATGTATGCTATATATTGTCTAATAGTATATATTTATGGTGATTGTACATATCTATGGTTCACGTTTGTTTCACTGTATGCAGCTTATTTACTGCTGGTACATACAGTATTTATGTGTTGAGTATATGGAATGTGGTATATTCTCTGTTTCATATACAGTGCCTACAAGTAGTATTCAACCCCCTGCAGATTTAGCAGGTTTACACATTCGGAAGTAACTTGGCATTGTGACATTTGGACTGTAGATCAGCCTGGAAGTGTGAAATGCAGCAAAAAAGAATGTTATTTGTTTTTTTGTTTTTTTTTTAAATGGTGAAAAGTTTATTCAGAGGTCATTTATTATTCAACCCCTCAATCCACCAGAATTCTGTTTGGTTCCCCTAAAGTATTAAGAAGTATTTCAGGCACAAAGAACAATGAGCTTCACATGTTTGGATTAATTATCTCTTTTCCAGCCTTTTCTGACTAATTAAGACCCTCCCCAAACTTGTGAACAGCACTCATACTTGGTCAACATGGGAAAGACAAAGGAGCATTCCAAGGCCATCAGAGACAAGATCGTGGAGGGTCACAAGGCTGGCAAGGGGTACAAAACCCTTTCCAAGGAGTTGGGTCTACCTGTCTCCACTGTTGGGAGCATCATCCGGAAGTGGAAGGCTTATGGAACTACTGTTAGCCTTCCACGGCCTGGACAGCCTTTGAAAGTTTCCACCCGTGCCGAGGCCAGGCTTGTCCGAAGAGTCAAGGCTAACCCAAGGACAACAAGGAAGGAGCTCCGGGAAGATCTCATGGCAGTGGGGACGTTGGTTTCAGTCAATACCATAAGTAACTTACTCCACCGCAATGGTCTCCGTTCCAGACGAACCCGTAAGGTACCTTTACTTTCAAAGCATCATGTCAAGGCTCGTCTACAGTTTGCTCATGATCACTTAGAGGACTCTGAGACAGACTGGTTCAAGGTTCTCTGGTCTGATGAGACCAAGATCGAGATCTTTGGTGCCAACCACACACATGACGTTTGGAGACTGGATGGCACTGCATACGACCCCAAGAATACCATCCCTATAGTTAAGCATGGTGGTGGCAGCATCATGCTGTGGGGCTGTTTCTCAGCCAAGGGGCCTGGCCATCTGGTCCGCATCCATGGGAAGATGGATAGTACGGCCTACCTGGAGATTTTGGCCAAGAACTTCCGCTCCTCCATCAAGGATCTTAAAATGGGTCGTCATTTCATCTTCCAACAAGACAACGACCCAAAGCACACAGCCAAGAAAACCAAGGCCTGGTTCAAGAGGGAAAAAAAATCAAGGTGTTGCAGTGGCCTAGTCAGTCTCCTGACCTTAACCCAATTGAAAACTTGTGGAAGGAGCTCAAGATTAAAGTCCACATGAGACACCCAAAGAACCTAGATAACTTGGAGAAGATCTGCATGGAGGAGTGGGCCAAGATAACTCCAGAGACCTGTGCCGGCCTGATCAGGTCTTATAAAAGACGATTATTAGCTGTTATTGCAAACAAGGGTTATTCCACAAAATATTAAACCTAGGGGTTGAATAATAATTGCCCCACACTTTTATGTTGAAAATGTATTAAAATTTAACTGAGCAACATAACTTGTTGGTTTGTAAGATTTATGCATCTGTTAATAAATCCTGCTCTTGTTTGAAGTTTGCAGGCTCTAACTTATTTGCATCTTATCGAACCTGCTAAATCTGCAGGGGGTTGAAGACTACTTGTAGGCACTGTATATATATATTACAGTATATATACTAGCTGTAGTACCCGGAATTGCCCGGGATAGTAGTTGTCTCTATGTCTGTCTCTGTCTGTCTCTTTCCTTGTCTGTCTGTTTCTATCTCTCTGTCTGTCTTTGTATCAGTCTGTCTGTATCTCTGTGTCTGTCTGTGTCTGTCTATCTCTCTCTATCTCTGTATCTGTCTCTATGTGTGTGTCTGTGTGTCTCTCTCTTTCCCCGCCTGTCTCTATCAAGGTCTGTCTCTTTCCCCATCTGTCTTTGTCTGTCTCTCTGTCTGTCTCTGTCTGTCTCTTTCCAGGTCTGTCTCTTTCCAAGTCTGTCTCTTTCCCTGTGTGTCTATGTCTGACTCTTTCACCATCTGTCTCTGTGTCTCTTACTCTGTCTGTCTCTCTATCCGTCTCCCCACCGATATCATATTACCTCACACAGAAGCTTCTTATCCTAACAATGTCCTTTGTTCCTATAGCAACCAATCACAGCTGCTATTAATAACCTGTAGTTCCAGGCTCCATTCACTTTAATGGAGGCATGTTTTTGGAGAGTAACTGTAAAGCGTGGGGTTAAATTTTCCTGTCAAAACATAGTCTATGACATTCCCTGAGTCACATGAGGCGTCTGTGTAAAATTTAGTGATTCTAAATTCGAAGGTGCGGATTCGTTTAGTGGACACACACACACACACACACACACACACACACACACACAGCTTTATAAGATATATACATACACATGATACACAAGTTCAGTTAACCATCATCTGTTATATATTCTTATATACACTGGAGATCAAAATTAGAGAACAACACACAATTCCCTAAATGTTGCTGTCATTGTGTCGTCCCATGTGCTTATATCCTGACATGAGGAAACTCGCAGGATTTTCTGCTTATTTGATACATTGAATTTATTGTAAAGCACATAATAAAAATGTAAATGAGATAAAGGAAAAAGAACAATAATAGAAATTAGAGAACACTTTCAGATACTTGCAAGTTACTGGTATTAATCTGCACCTGGTGCTAATTTCCTTAACAAACCCTATGTAACTGACAGCCTGACTTTCCAGCTTGCAATGACTTTGCCATTCCAAAGTGACTGAAACCCTCTGGCAGCAGGTTGTCCATATAAAGGCCAAAGGGGTGACTATCAGCCATGGCAAGAGAAGTTGGTCGTTCTAAGTCTGTGATTTTGAGAATATTGCATCTTTACAACATCATAAACTATTTCAAGTCTCCCAAGAAGGCTTGTCACCCTCGAAAGAAAACTACAAAAGAGATAATGTGGAGAATCTCCATGGGTAATCGATTCACGACTGCAGCTGGAATTGCTCGCCAGTTCATCAGTGAACAGGGTAAGGCTCTGTCTCATCATAATACAGTGTCACGATGTTTAAGAGCATTTAGACTGAAAGCCCACTCTGCAGTGAGCAAACCTCTCATTAGCAGAAAGAATCAAAAGGACCATGTTGTGTGAACAGAGAAGAAGTGTCCACAGTTCATTTTAGTGATGAAGCAAGTTTATTTTATTTGTGTCTGATGGGAAACATTAGGCAAGAGAGGACAAATGCAAGAGAGGACAGGATAATGCAGAGAATCTCCATGGGTAATCGTTTCCACACTGCAGCAAGAATTGCCGCCAGTTCAGCACTGGACCGGGTAAAGATCTGTCTCGTCATAATACAGTGTCACGACGTTTAAGAGCATTTGGACTGAAAGCCCACTCTACAGTGACCAAACCTCTCATTAGCAGAAAGAATCACAAGGCTAGACTCACCTTTGGTGAGGAGCATGTTGTGTGGACAGAGGAGAAGTGGCCACAGCTCATTTTAGTGATGAAAGCAAGTCTAATTTATTTGGGTCTGATGGGAAACATTATCTTCATGGACAAACTGGGGAAAGACTGAACCCAAAGTGTGTTAAGAAGTCAGTGAAAGGCGGTGGAGAAAGTGACATGGTTTGGGGAATGTTTTCTGCAGCAGGAGTTGGACCTCTCATACAGCTACAGGGCAGAGTGAGTGCAAGTGTGGATCAGAAACGTCTTCACAACACGTGGCTCCTTACTTGTGTTCATCACTCAATCACCAGCAATTTTTATGCAGGAGAATGTCCTCTGTCACACTGGGAAAAAAGTTCCTGTAAACAATGAAATATCCAGCCCAGAGTCCTGATCTAAACCCAATAGAAAACCTCTGGAAAATCCTTGGTGACAAAGTTATGGCCGAAAAACCAACAACAGTCAAAGAACTGTGGAAGAGACTGGAAGAAGAGTGGGCCAAAATCACACCAGAGCAGTGCGAGAGACTAGTGATGTCCTGTGGAAGAGACTTTTTACAAATTATACAAATGATCCCAAAATCCACCTTTTGCAAAGTGCAGATATCTACGCTTATTTGTCTCTTTTCAGATCCTTTTGGTAATTTTGCAGGCTTTGGTTGCCTGCCAACTAATTGTCTTTCTCTTTAGTTGACATGAAACTACATATGAAGGCTGACGAAGGCTTCTGCCGAAACGTGCGTTGGGTTGCGGGTGGTGCCATTCCAGCAGGAGAAGATGTCAACAGGTTAGTTTCACCGCTCTTACACTGATTACTTTATTACCTTATACTAAAGCCATATATATTTGTTTTGGGCACTGTTATATTGGGATCTAGATCTGGCTTTATATATATATATATATTCTTGTATGCAGTTTTTTCACTCAGTGATTCCCCTTTCCCCCTGCCATCTTGTGTACCATTTTGTCATGACACCTTTTTTGTTTTGAATTTTTCATAATAAAGATCATTCTTATTATTTTTGTTTCTGGTTCCTCTTTCTGTTAAATTGGTTTGGATATAAATTAGGGGGTAGAACCTGCTATACATTAGAATGCCTTTCCAGGCAGCACAGACTTGTTTTAGGTCCCATACACAAAAAGAATGCCCGTATAGGGTTTCAATCAGCAAGGATAAGCGAGAAAGGTTGAGAACAAAGAACAGATGTTGGTTGGGTGAGATGTCCGTGCAATAATAGCGCAAGTGAGGATTACTTACCGTTATCTTTGATCTCCAAGGAGCTAAAACAACTCTTGACGTTTGGGTCGCACTCCTCAGGGGTCACCTTATTATTACAGTCATCATCGTTGCAAGTCTCACAAACAAGGCAGGTCCCTGTAGTAAAGGGCAGAATAGTTACTTTTAGGTCATATGTAATATTCCAAATGTTGGTATTTTCTTATTACCAAAAAAAAGTGCTCAGTGATTGTCTGCAGTGATAATGTGCACAGTCACTGCTGCAGCCAATCACTGAGCTTGGGGATTGTCTGCAGTGATAATGCAAACAGTCACTGATGCAGTCAATCACTGAGCTTGGGGATTGTCTGTAGTGATAACGTAAACAGTCACTGCTGCAGCCAATCACTGAGCTTGGGGATTGTCTGCAGTGATAATGCAAACAGTCACTGATGCAGTCAATCACTGAGCTTGGGGATTGTCTGCAGTGATAATGCAAACAGTCACGGCTGCAGCCAATCACTGAGCTTGGGGATTGTCTGCAGTGATAATGTAAACAGTCACTGCTGCAGCCAATCACTGAGTTTGGGGATTGTCTGCAGTGATAATGCAAACAGTCACGGCTGCAGCCAATCACTGAGCTTGGGGATTGTCTGCAGTGATAATGTAAACAGTCACTGCTGCAGCCAATCACTGAACTTGGGGATTGTCTGCAATGATAATGTAAACAGTCTCTGCTGCAGCCAATCATTGAGCTTGGTGATTGTCTACAGTGATAATATGCACAGTCACTGCTGCAACCAATCATTGAGCTAGGTGATTATATGCAGTGATAATGTGCACACTCACTGCTGCAGCCAATCATTGAGCTCGGTGATCGTCTGCAGTGATAATGTGCACAGTATTCGTGATGTCAATGCTGCTGCCAATCACTGTTCTCAACGTCTTATGCCATATTCATCAACTGAGCTGAGTGATTGTCTGCAGCGGTGCTGTGCACTGTAGGTGAAACATCAGTGTTGCACACAAAAAACACATGTTCAAAGTTAATAAACACGTATAAAACAAACACATTAACGACGATACATGGGGGAGATAAGAATGGCGGTGGGTAATACTACATCTCCTCTAATGGCCATTGTATGAGCTGACGGTATATCAGTCTTGGTGGCGGCTCTGGGCTTTCGGAGTGTTAGAGTTCATCCAGCACAACATACCGTAAAGCGAGACTCACCTGTTGCTATGGTAATGGAGAATATGATGTAGATGCTCAGTAGAGTCTTCATGGTGGCAGAGAGGTGTCTTGTAGTCGATCGGATCCTTCTTCCGTTGTGATTACCAGCGTTGCGTTACGACTGGTATTTATACCCATTCTATGGGGAGGATGCATTGGTATATAGGGCACGCAATCTTATTTGGTAGGGAAATTGGCTGATAAAAAAATAGGGAAATTCCAAACAAATTGTAATAAATTTGCATAAATGTGGATTAAATATTACTGTTGCCAAAGTCAACACTGCGCATTGGCATAATAACCCATCTGTCATGGTGTAATTAATGAGCAGTCGTTAAGAAGCCGACGGATACATCATTAAAAAGCGTGCAAACTTCTCCAAGAAATTACTTTACTTTTACGATCTAAATAAAAGGAAAAAATGAAGGTTTTGGTCACTATTAAATAAAAACTTTTCAAAAATAAGGATCGGTTCAGGCGTTGTCACGGGGTGGCCTTGCCCCGAGACGTGCAGTAAACGGTGGGCAAAGCGGGGATATTTAGGAAAGTTTGTTGTGACGCCACCTGTGGTCTGCGGCCAGGGAGTATCTGCCACTGCAGGGTTCCTCACCGGGGCAGGTGTTTTAGCAGCCGGGATGGTATCGCTCCCCACAGGCGTAGCGGGCCCCGGGTGGAAGACGGAGGGATGGCGGTCCCTTGGAAGCGCTGGTAAGGATAAGTGTCGTGGGCAGAGGAGGGGACGCCGCGCCCTCCCTACTGCTCGGGTCCGGCCGCCGCTGCTGCGGCGGCCTCTGCTGCTCGGTGGCTCGAGCGATGGGCCGGATCCCGGGGACTCAAGCGGCGCTCCTCGCCCGTGAGTGAAAAGGGGATTGGTTGTTGGGATAGTTTATTGTCCGTGACGCCACCCACGGTTGTGGTGATTTGTTAACACCACCGCTGCTCTGTATGGGGAGCCCAGGAGTGATGGTACGGAGCAGCCAGTTGTTGCTGTGCCCCTCCGTGGGTAGGGGTTGTGGTGCTCCCGGGGCCCAGTGATGGGGTTAGAATGGTGGACAGGCGGGTATGGGGGCCTGTGGAGGTGCAGGGGTGCCGGGGCAGCGCTGTGCCGCACGGCACGGAGGTACTCACGCAGCCAGTAGACACGACACAGTTCTCGGTAAACAAACGGCTGGTTGGACGGGTCCCTCGGACGGTTCACGGTGCTGAGGTTCCCTGCAGTTAGCGGTGACGGTCTCTTTCCTGCACCTATATTAAGTCTTTTGGTAGCGATGGGTTCCCACCGGTTACCCACTCCTCGGCTTCAAGCTGGGCCGAAGGAGCTCTACTCTTGCCCGCAGGCGCTGGCCCTGGGAAACTGGTGCCCTGGCGGTGGCGGTGTCTCCCCTAATGGTCGGACTGTTGCCTTCAATCGGGACTTGGTTGTTAGGAGACAGAGGTCCCCTTCACTGACGGATTTGGCAAATTATGGCGACTCCTAGCCTTGCCGGGATCCGAAAGGCCCCTGCCCTGGTGCTGACTGTTCTTCGTATACTGCTCCGGTACCACCGGGTCACTACCCGTCCGCGGTCCTTCCAGCAACCTCCGAGCAGTCCCCCTGCAGACTATCACCGCCGTCTGCTGACCTTGCTGTCACAGTCCGGGGCACACACCCGGACCAACTTCAGGCTTTACTACTGCCACTTTTCTGTCACTTCAGCTTCTCTCCTAAGCTCCACTACCACTTCACTTCCTTCCACTTTCACCTCCTTCGCCTATCTGCCTGGTTCCTCCCGCCTCCAGGGCTTTGAACTCCTCGGTGGGCGGAGCCAACCGCCTGGCCCATCCCCTGGTGTGGACACCAGCCCCTGGAGGAAGGCAACAAGGATTTTAGGTTAGCTAGGTGTACCTGCAGGGAATGTGGGGTGAATGTGGTGTTGTGACCTGTGACCCCTGGCTTGCCCAGGGCGTCACATTCCCCCTTAGCAAAACGCAGACCGTCCTCGGGCTGCCCGTCCAACACCGGTTTTATTTTCCTTTTGTTTTTCTGAAAAAGATATAGGAAAAACGGTGACATATTTACAAGTTATGACATCATCCCACATCGGGAGGCACATTTCTTAAACGGTTTCAAACGGTGTACGGTCACGGTTTCCGCTCTCTCCCACCCCAGTAACCTGGCCCTGATGCTGCCCCTAAAGCCCAGGCAGCACCCCTTGACCCCAGTCCAGCACAAGTTACCCGAGCGGGATCTGTCCTTCCCCTCCAGAGGGTAGCCACCGGTTCCTGTGGTGGCTGGGCCCCAGCCTGCTCTGCTGCGGGACCTCCCTCCAACCTGCCTCTCCGGAGGCGGTCACTGCGGAAACGGTAACGGTAACACAACTTATTTACAAGCCACTAGCGTCTGTGGTTGCCCTGCAAGTTCACGGGCTTGTCCATAGAAAGTTCTCTATGTGAACTTTTCAAACGGTCCCCACGGGGACAACGGTGCCGGCAACGGCCGGTTGCAAATCACATGCTAATCAGGTTACTCCATCAGTTGATTACTTCATTTTCAATTTTTCAATTTTTAAACACTGTAAACAAACACACTGACTGGTGGTCCCAACGGGGACGGTGCAACGGTGCTCCGCTGCCATTACTCATACTCTTCGGCATCACCTGAGGGAGGGGGCGCGGCGCTCACACGGGACTCCTGGCTGCCCCTTAGCTTAGTGTCCAGCGCGAACCACCCCCTCTCCCCACAGTGCCGGGTGTACTGCACGATGTCGCCCGGCATCAGGTTACGACCGGGATGCTCCTCAGGCAGGTGGGCATTCACATCCCGCCGGGCTATAAACACTTCGGCCTCCAGGCCCGGTTCATATATAAACCCATAGCCCCGGCGGACATCAAACCGCCTCACCTGCCCTTCGTACAGCGGCCCCCAGACACGGAATGTTGCCTGACGGAGACTCTCTTTTTCCCGGATTGCACGGGCCACTAGCTCCGCTTTCTTCCTCTCCCTCTCACCGATCTCCGGGCCCAACGGTACCGGCTCCCTGTCCCAGTACGGCGCTGCTGCGAGCTCCGGCGCACGGGTCGGGCCCCGCAAGACCTGTTTGACATTGCCCACTGCTGGTACTCTGGGCGACAGGTCCCGCGGTGACTTGGCCTTAGACGCTGCCTTGCATCGGCAACCCGACGCAACCTCAGCCGAGGTGTGGGGGATGGGCACAGGGGCTTTCCGCAGTTGGGCCTTCGGCACGGAGCGGGTCATCGGCTCCGGCTCGGGGACTTTCTTGGGGGACGCCTCCGGTTCGGTTTTCGGGGCTTTCCAGGGCAGCACCTCCGGTCGACTGCGGGCTCCGGCTACAGGTCGGTCCGCTGGGGCGGACGGGCTGGGTATCGCTACCGGTTGCGGTGGTAGCGGGCCTAGTGGCGGGGTCACGGCTTCCGGGACGGGTGGCGAGGGAGGCAGCAGGGGGAGAGGGTTTGGACCGGGTCCCGCAGCCGCGATGACCCGCCCTTCAAGGGCATCGGGGCGTTGGTCACTCACTTTCCCTTCCTCCGCTTCCTCCTCGCGTCTCCGCACGGTCGCTATGACGTCCGCCATGTCGGTCTCCCACTCCTCCATGAGGAGCTGCATCTTGACCTGCAGCCTTTGGTAGAGCTGCGCGGTCCGGATCTCCACCCACGCCGCGGTTCCAGGCGCGGGGGCTACGGTGTTGCGGGACGGCATCCACATGCTGCTGGCGGCTTCTCCCAGGAACAAGATGTCTGCAGAGTCCTGGCGTCCCTGGTTTTATAGCCGCGGCTACATGCGTCCAGTCGCCATTTCGTCCCCCTTAGCCTCTTTCCGGCCCCTCCTCTATCGGGGCTAGGTTTTGGCCTTCGCGCCTCTACTACTCGAGAAGACGCTCGAGCGGGAACTTTTCGCGCCAAAGATGGCGGCTTCTGAAATTTTCCGGCCGGATACCTCCGGTGGTCACAAGGCACACCTCTACCCAACGGCAGAGCGTTAAGATCCTGTTCGTGACGCCAAGTTGTCGCGGGCGGAGGAGGGGACGCCGCGCCCTCCCTACTGCTCGGGTCCGGCCGCCGCTGCTGCTGTGGCCTCTGCTGCTCGGTGGCTCGAGCGATGGGCCGGATCCCGGGGACTCAAGCGGCGCTCCTCGCCCGTGAGTGAAAAGGGGATTGGTTGTTGGGATAGTTTATTGTCCGTGACGCCACCCACGGTTGTGGGGATTTGTTAACACCGCCTCTGCTCTGTATCGGGAGCCCGGGAGTGATGGTATGGAGCAGCCAGTTGTTGATGTGCCCCTCCGTGGGTAGGGGTTGTGGTGCTCCCGGGGCCCAGTGATGGGGTTGGAATGGTGGACAGGCGGGTATGGGGGCCTGTGGAGGTGCAGGGGTGCAGGGGCAGCGCTGTGCCGCACGGCACGGAGGTACTCACTCAGCCAGTAGACACGACACAGTTCTCGGTAAACAAACGGCTGGTTGGACGGGTCCCTCGGACGGTTCACGGTGCTGCGGTTCCCTGCAGTTAGCGGTGACGGTCTCTTTCCTGCACCTATGTTAAGTCTTTTGGTAGCGATGGGTTCCCACCAGTTACCCACTCCTCGGCTTCAAGCTGGGCCGAAGGAGCTCTACTCCTGCCCGCAGGCGCTGGCCCTGGGAAACTGGTGCCCTGGTGGTGGCGGTGTCTCCCCTAATGGTCGGACTGTTGCCTTCAATCGGGACTTGGTTGTTAGGAGACAGAGGTCCCCTTCACTGACGGATTTGGCAAATTATGGCGACTCCTAGCCTTGCCGGGATCCGAAAGGCCCCTGCCCTGGTGCTGACTGTTCTTCGTATACTGCTCCGGTACCGCCGGGTCACTACCCGTCCGCGGTCCTTCCAGCAACCTCCGAGCAGTCCCCCTGCAAACTATCACCGCCGTCTGCTGACCTTGCTGTCACAGTCCGGGGCACACACCCGGACCAACTTCAGGCTTTACTACTGCCACTTTTCTGTCACTTCAGCTTCTCTCCTAAGCTCCACTACCACTTCACTTCCTTCCACTTTCACCTCCTTCGCCTATCTGCCTGGTTCCTCCCGCCTCCAGGGCTTTGAACTCCTCGGTGGGCGGAGCCAACCGCCTGGCCCACCCCCTGGTGTGGACACCAGCCCCTGGAGGAAGGCAACAAGGATTTTAGGTTAGCTAGGTGTACCTGCAGGGAATGTGGGGTGCATGTGGTGTTGTGACCTGTGACCCCTGGCTTGCCCAGGGCGTCACATAAGCTGACACAGTCTTTGCGGGTTGAAGGTGTAGTTCACTCACAGCTTCAGTCGCAAGTACCAGTAGTACTAGTCACTGCCGTGATGGGCTCTGGTCGATCCCGGATCCACGGGAGGCCATTACCGGTACAGTAGTCCGTGGGACCTTCCTCACTGCGCTTTGTAGTGTGTGTCACTGTGGCTCGAAGCACTTAGAGTCCCTTCCATACTAGGTAGAGTACTGTTCCCTATGCCAGTAGCGGGGATCCCCTTGAGTCTGACCGTGATCGAGGCCCCAGAATCCTAGGTGCCACTTGGGTCTGGAAAGTTGTGGTCAGAGAAGCATAGAAGCTCTCCGTCCGGCAGAATCTGGTGATGCAACATGGAATTACACCACCCTAGGGTGCTGCACCCTGAACAGCGCCAGCCCCAAGGAAACTGACTTGGTATCCTCCACAACGACCATTAAACTCCTATGTCCCAAAGGAGCTACGGGAAAGACGTCTGCTCACTGTGACTCCTGCTGGAGAACTCCTTGAATTTACTGACTGTGTGGCTCCTGACTCCCCCTCGTGGCCGTTCCTCCCCCCTCCCAGGTCCTAAGCTAGTGGATTGGGGCCCCAGTTGTGAGGACATCCTGTAAATGCCACACTGTAGGCAACCCCTTTGGTACTCGAACTTAGCCTAGTCCCCAGCTGGGAAGAGGGCAACCCATGTGTGTGTGGCGCCCTGGACAAGCCAGGGGCCACAGAGAACAACACCAACACACCCCACACTCCCAGCAGGCACATCTAAGTCAGACACGAAACCCTTGTTGCCTTCCTCCAGTGGCTGATGTCCACACCAGGGGGTGGAGCCAGGCGGTTGGTCTCCACCCACCGAGGAGTTCACAGTCCTGGAGGAGGGAAAAACAGTCAGTCTAGTGTTGGAGTAGTAAGTGAGAGCAAGTGAAGTAGCAGCCGAGGAGTCTGAAGTGAGTCCGGGTGTGTGGCCCGGACGGAGCAGCAAGGTTGGCAGACGGTGGTGACCGTCTGCAGGAGTGGCCTATCGGAGTTTACCATAAAGACCGTGGACGGGCGGTGGCCCGGACCGGTACACAGGAGAAGCCAGCACCATTGGCAGGGGCTTACTGACCCCGGCAAGGCTAGGAGTCGCCGTGAATTTGCCGAATTCGTTAGCGAAGGGGACCTCCTGGGTTCCCCAGCAGCCAAGTCCCGACAGAAGGCAACAGTCCAACCATGTGAGGGAGACACCGCCACCGCCAAGGCAACCGTTTCCC
The DNA here is from genome assembly GCF_048569485.1 of Anomaloglossus baeobatrachus. Classification (NCBI taxonomy): domain Eukaryota; kingdom Metazoa; phylum Chordata; class Amphibia; order Anura; family Aromobatidae; genus Anomaloglossus; species Anomaloglossus baeobatrachus. Next base: position 30,892,968 of record NC_134363.1, on the reverse strand, counting down.
AGGGCCAGCGCCTGCGGGCAAAAGGGGCTCCTCCGGCCCATATCCAAGCCGGGGAGCGGGGGTACCGGTGAGAACCCATTGGAACCATCTAAAGTGCATAGGTGCAGGGAAAGGCAGTCACCATCAACCTGCCGGGAGCAACAACACCGCAGCCGTCTGTGGGACCCGTCCATCCAGCCGTGTGTTTTACTGAGAACTGTGTCCTCATCATTGGCTGAGTGAGTACCCCCGTGCCGTGCGGCACAGCGCTGCCCCAACGACCCTGCACCTCACCAGGCCCCGCAACCCGCCTGTCATCCATCCCTACCTACCCCATCACCGGGCCCCGGGACAACCAACCCCCTACCCACGGAGGGGAGGACTAACATCAAAGCTGCTCCCTGTCACCGCTCCCGTGATCCCCGTCCAGAGCAGCGGTGGTGTCACCAATATCACCACAGCCGTGGGTGGTGTCACGAACAATATCTAAAATCCCCCACAATCAACTCCCCTTTTCACTCACGGGCGAGGAGCGCCGCTCGAGTCCCCGGGATCCGGCCTACCGCTCGAGCCACCACCGAGCAGCAGCCGGACCCGAGCAGTGGGAGAGCGCAGCGTCACCTCCTTCGCCTGCGACAACTTGGCGTCACGAACAGGATCCTACCGTTCTACCAACTGCTGGAAGTGCGCCTTGTGACCGCCGGAGGTGTCCGGCCGAAAATTTTGAGAAGCCGCCATCTTGGGCGCGAAGAATTCCCGCTCGAGCGTCTCCTCGAGTAGTGGAGGCGCGAAGGCCAAAACCCCGCCCCTGTAGAGGAGGAGCCGGAAAGAGGCTAAGGGGGACGGAAACAAGATGTCTGCGCCCGACGGAGCCGCTGGCGGAGCGGCGGACGCAGCCGTGGAAGCACCCGCAGATGGGAATGGGCCTGCCCAGGTCCCGGCCACCCTGGCGGGAGGCGCCGCGGCCCCAGCTCTCGCTCAGGTGATGCCGTTCTCTTTGCCCTATGTGCACGGAGCTGCCTGGCTACGGTAGTACGATGGGAAACCTGATGCCTTGCAGGTTTTCCGAAAGAAACTTAGTCCACTACTGGAGCTGTACCCCCTGACTGATAAGCAACGTGCAGCGCTAGTGCTGGGACAGGTAACCGGCGCAGCTGAGCAAGAGGCGGAGACCTGGGCCGAGGGGGACCGGTCCTCTGTAGCCACCATCTTTGAAAAGCTACAGACTGCCTTTGAGACCCGTACCGAGTCAGAGTTGCGGATGCAGTTCTATCAATGCCGACAACGGCCTGCAGATAGCATTCGGGACTATGCTCTGCGCCTGCAAACCGCACTCCGCACACTGAAGCGGGTGGACACCATCAACAGTGTGGACAGTAACAAGATGTTAAGTGAGCAGTTTGTGCAGGGGATGAGGTTCTCAGAGGACTGCAAACAGCTTCGGCTGTGGGCCCTAGAGCATCCTGATGTGGACTTTGCCGTATTAAAGGAACGGGCCATCAAAGCTCTGCAACTCCCCGCATTGGAAGCTCCTGAGCCAACCTCGTGGCCAGTTGAGACTGCTCCCGTCATGGTGGCTCCTACCCCACCGGCACCCCCAGTGCCTGCAGCCCCAAGTGGGACGATGGAAGAGCTCGCTGCTCGAGTTCGCCGCATGGATGGGGACCTCGCTAAGATTCTCGCTGCACTCCAGCCTCCAACCAGATCCCAGGCACCAGTGAAAATTCAGCTCACCGACAGCCCGGAGGACGTCCCCTGGATGCAGCGGAGAAGGGCCAATGACTCCCGGAATGGGCCCCCAATCTGTTACGGGTGCAGCAAACCCGGCCACTACTCCCGACGGTGTCCGTTAAATGAGCAACCCCTGGGGCCACGGGCCAATCCTCAGGAGTAGAACCCCATGGCCCCCCAGACTGGCGGGACCGGTACATCGGGGCCCGTCCCATAATCCTAGTGGCTGTGGACGGCATACCGGTGATGGCTCTCCTGGACACTGGATCACAGGTAACCACCATACCATACCATGACACATTGTATCAACGGTATTGGGGAACAGACGAGCTGGCTCCCCCAAATGCCAGTATAACACTGATTGCTGCTGATGGACTCCCATTGACCCAAGTGGGATACAAACAAGTGGCCATGACCGTGGGGCGAGCTGAACTGCAACACCAGGGTATGATTGTGATAATGAATGAACCCAGTGATCATAACCGGAAGATAGTGCTAGGGACCAATGTGATGGAGCACTGTATGAGTGATGTGCTGACCCTACTGCAGCAGCTGGCCGCCACGGCGGTGGGGAGCCGACAGAGAGCTGTGCAGCGTGAGATCTGAGCCTTGATGCACCGCCAACATGTGAACTCGACAGGAGGAGAGATTGGTGGGGTGAGAGTGATGGATGTTGCCCCTTTGATTGTGCCTCCCAGGAGCGAGATGATGATTTGGTGTAGGGCAGCAGTAGGGCCCCAGGGGCATGACTACTCTGCCATGATAGAGCCCATGCCCTCCGAACACTGGCCCACAGTAATGGCCGCCCGGGGGGTGGTAGATGTAAAGAAGGGGAGAGTGCCTGTGAGGGTGCTGAACTGTGGGGAGGAAGAAGTCAGGCTTCCCCGGTATGCTACACTTGCCAAGTTGCTCACTCTGGATCCCCACACCATCCGCGAGGCAGTTCCCCCAACCTCACCACCTACTGCCAGCACTTACCCGCCCCAAGGGGAGTTAGATGAGTGGCACCGACAGTTACATGTAGGCACTGACGATACCCCTGCACATCACAAAGAAAGGGTCTAACGGGTGGTACGGGCGTATGAGCGAGTTTTTAGCAAACATCCCCTAGAATTTGGGCAGATTAAAGGGGTGCAACACCATATCCCCACCGGTGAACACCCCCTATCAAAGAGAGGTACAGGCCTATTCCCCCTGCACACTACCAATGTGCCAAGGACATGTTGAAGAACATGAGGGAGGCAGGGGTTATCAGGGACAGCTGTAGTCCCTGGGCCGCCCCGTTGGTACTGGTTAAGAAGAAGGACGGCACCATGCGGATGTGTGTGGATTACCGGAAGATTAACCAGATCACGCATAAAGATGCTTACCCACTGCCCCGTATTGAAGAGTCCTTGGCCGCACTGAGAACCGCGAACTACTTCTCTACCCTTGACCTCACCAGCGGGTACTGGCAAGTGGCCGTGGCACCCGAAGACCGGGAGAAAACTGCCTTCACCACCCCAATGGGGCTCTGTGAATTCAACAGTATGCTGTTCGGGCTGTGCAACGCCCCTGGAACCTTCCAACGGTTGATGGAATGCTGTCTGGGGCATTTAAATTTCGAGACCGTCCTGTTGTACCTGGATGATGTGATTGTGTACTCCCAGACGTATGAGGCCCACCTGGAGCACCTAGCCGAGGTGTTCGCGTCCCTTGCCAAATACGGGATGAAGTTGAAGCCCTCCAAGTGTCATCTGCTGAAACCCAGAGTGCAGTACCTGGGGCATGTGGTGGGTGCAGAAGGTGTCGCCCCCGACCCTGAGAAGATCACTGCCATCCAAGACTGGCCGAGACCGACCACAGTGAGGGAAGTAAGGCAGTTTCTGGGTCTGGTGGGGTACTACCTTCGCTTCATCAAGGGGTACACGAAGATGGCTGCCCCCATGCAAGACCTCCTCGTGGGACAGACCAAAGGTGGTAGACCCCTCGGAGCCCCACTGGTGTGGGAAGAGAGGCATGAGGAATCCTTCCGCCAGCTGAAAGCGGCCTTGACCGAAGAGGAGATCCTAGCGTACCCTGATTACAGCCACCCATTCGTCCTCTACACTGATGCCAGCAATGTGGGCTTGGGGGAAGTCCTATCCCAGGTCCAGGACGGGAAGGAAAAAGTGATTGCTTATGCTAGCCGAAAGCTCCGACCGACTGAAAGGAACCCTGAGAACTACAGCTCTTTCAAACTTGAGCTCCTGGCGCTGGTGTGGGCTATCACCGAGCGGTTCCGCCATTACCTGGCAGCAGCGAAATTCACTGCTTTCACGGACAACAATCCGCTGACCCATCTGGACACAGCCAAGTTGGGCGCGTTGGAACAGCGGTGGGTGGCCAGGCTAGCCAACTACGATTTCACCATCAAATACAGGGCCGGCCGTGCCAACGTTAATGCTGATGCACTCTCTCGGATGCCCCACCTGTTGGAGGAAGGGTGCAAGGATGACGACCTCGAAGAGATTGAGTTGCCTGCATTTCACCAGCCGCCAACTGAGAAGGTGCATGTCTACCAACAACGGGTGGACCTGGACCCGCTGCCCAGTCAGGAGTGGCAGGAAGCTCAAGACCTGGCGCCCGCTGTCCGCCTAGTCAAGATCTTGGTGGAGCAAGGCGCTGCTGGGATAGACCCTGCCGCCCCAGCCGAAGCCCAACGCCTGTGGCGAGAACGGACCCGGCTGTACCTACACCAGGGAAAGTTGTACCGTGAGCTGATCAACCTGAAGACTCATGAGAAAATCTGCCAGTTGGTGATTCCCCAAGCTAACGTACCCACCGTCCTACAAGCATACCATGATGGTGCTGGACACTTCGGATGGAAGAAACTGGAGATGCTGTTGAGAGAGCGGTTCTATTGGAGTGGAATGCGGGAATCTATAGAGGCCTGGTGCCGAGAGTGTGGCCCTTGCACGCTGAGAAGGAAGGACGAGGCCAGCCAGAAGGCACCCCTACGCCCGATCGTTACACATCAACCGCTGGAGCTGGTCGCCCTCGACCATGTAAAGCTCACCCCCAGCCGAAGTGGGTACACCTACGCTCTAACCATTGTAGACCACTATTCAAGGTTCATGGTGGTTGTCCCAGTCAAAGACCTAACTGGCCGTACCGCCGTTAGAGCGTTCCAGGCTTATTTCTGCCGACCACATGGATACCCTGAGAAGGTGCTTACTGACCAAGGCCCGGCCTTTGAGGCGGAGGTGTTCCATGAATTTTGTCAGTTGTACGGCTGCAAGAAGATCCGGACCACGCCTTACCATGCCCAAACCAACGGTATGTGTGAAAAGATGAACCACCTGGTCCTGGGCCTCAAGACGTTGCCGCTAGAAGAGCGGAACCTGTGGCCGGAGAAGCTACCTGACTTGGTCGATATGTACAACAATATCCCTTCCAGCTCAACGAAGTGCACCCCAGCATACCTGATGAGGGCTCGCCCCGGCCGGCTACCAGTGGATCTGGACATGGGATTGGAAGCCCCAGAAGCACTCCCTTCGACAGCTGAATGGGAAACTCGGCGGAGGGTGCAATACCGACAGAGTCAGGAATATGTTGAGAAGAACTTGAGTCGGAGTCGGGAACAACAGGAGCAGCGCTTCAACCAGAAGGCGTTTGCTGTCCCTTTCCAGCCTGGAGATGTAGTGCTGAAGCGGAAGAGAAGGACCCACAAGCTGGATGATCAATGGGAACAAACTCCATATGTCATACAGCCCACAGGATGGGAAGATGGGAACGCCCACCAGATCAGTCGTGACCAAGGGGGCACTTTGGCCACGGTTTCCCGGGACCATCTAAAGAGGTACCCACCAGCATTGAGGGCAGCGGCTGAAGTTCTGGTTCCTACACCGGCGGAGAAGGCAAAAAAGGTAATCCACACCGTGATGGGTGACTTCCCGGCAGACTGGCCTACACAGAACGGCGCGGTGATTCTTCCAGTGATACTGTTCCCACAACCCGTGGATGAGGAAGTGGTGGAAGAGGTCAACCATGAGCCAGTGCCAGTGCCCAGGGATGAACCTGTGCCCAGCTCCCCTAGGCCTCCGCCTGCCCCCCACGATAACAGGGAAGAGGAACTGATTGTTCCCTCTCCCCTGCTGCCTGTCACCACTGACACCGGACCCCGGAGGTCCACTCGTCCTAACCTAGGTAGACCCCCAGTTAGGTACAGGGAAACCACTATTTAGAGGGGTGGAACATTGTGTGTTAAAAAGTACCGTTTGCAAGTTTAAAAATAAGAATGATAAGTGAATGATTACCGTGGAAGTCATCTGATTTACCAACGAGATTTGAAACCGGTCGTTGCCGGCAACTGGTCCCCGTTGGGACCCCTTTCTACAAGTTCTGCGTAAGGGACTCCTTACGGACAAGCCCGTGAACTTGCAGGGCAACCACAATCTTGTGGAATGTAAATAAATATGTTTGCTGGCTTTACCGTTACCGCCTCTGGAGAGGCAGATTGGAGGAAGGGCCCGCAGTGGAGTAGGCTGGGGCCCAGCCACCACCGGAACCGGTGGCGATCCTCTGGAGGGGTTCAGGGGTCCCCATGGACGTGGGTCCCCTGAAAAGGACAGAACCCGCTCGGGCAATCTGTGCAGGACTGGGGTCAAGGGGTGCTGCCCATTTGCTTAGGGGCAGCATGAGGGCCAGGTTGCTTGGGTGGGTGAGAGCGGAAGCCGTAACCGTTAGTAACGTTTAAATAAAAGTACCTCCCGTTGTGGGAAGATGTTACTATACTTGTATATGTTTACCGTTTTTCTATATTTTTCAGTTGTGAAAATAAAACCGGTGATGGACGGGCAGGCCGCGGACGGTCTGCATTTAACTAAGGGGAATGTGGCGCCCTGGACAAGCCAGGGGCCACAGAGAACAACACCAACACACCCCACACTCCCAGCAGGCACATCTAAGTCAGACACGAAACCCTTGTTGCCTTCCTCCAGGGGCTGATGTCCACACCACGGGGTGGAGCCAGGCGGTTGGTCTCCACCCACTGAGGAGTTCACAGTCCTGGAGGAGGGAAAAACAGTCAGTCTAGTGTTGGAGAAAAACAAAAAGCCAGCACTAAATGTGCACTTCAGCACTAAAAATTCCAAACTGTACTTATAAAAATTTTTGAGATTTTTGGCAAAAAATTGAATTTCTTGAGCTGCCTCGCCACGTCACAGCAAATCTCATTTGAGGCAGTCCTACACTAAAATATTTTTATAAAATGTGCCATACGGCCTCACATATGAATAGTAGAACTGCTCTTAGCAGCACTCACCTGGTCTATTTCAATCCCGTACCCATGACTAAGTCATGGCTGTGGACGGGACAGGTCCAAGCAAATGCTGCATGAATTAAATAGCCTGTGGACAAGGCCTGATGACAATGTGAACAGTCACCAACCGCCAAAATCTAGACAGATGGAATACATCCCAAATTGGGGTGCATAGCAAGGTGGGGGTCAGCCACCGACCAATTCAAGCCAGGGGCCACAGAGAACAACACCAACACACCCCACACTCCCAGCAGGCACATCTAAGTCAGACACGAAACCCTTGTTGCCTTCCTCCAGGGGCTGATGTCCACACCAGGGGGTGGAGCCAGGCGGTTGGTCTCCACCCTCCGAGGAGTTCACAGTCCTGGAGGAGGGAAAAACAGTCAGTCTAGTGTTGGAGTAGTAAGTAAGTGAGAGCAAGTGAAGTAGCAGCCGAGGAGTCTGAAGTGAGTCCGGGTGTGTGGCCCGGACGGAGCAGCAAGGTTGGCAGACGGTGGTGACCGTCTGCAGGAGTGGCCTATAGGAGTTTACCGTAAGGACCGTGGACGGGCGGTGGCCCGGCGGTACCGGACCGGTACACAAGGAGAAGCCAGCACCATTGGCAGGGGCTTACGGACCCCGGCAAGGCTAGGAGTCGCCGTGAATTTGCCGAATTTGTTAGCGAAGGGGACCTCCTGGGTTCCCCAGCAGCCAAGTCCCGACAGAAGGCAACAGTCCAACCGTGTGAGGGAGACACCGCCACCGCCAAGGCAACCGTTTCCCAGGGCCAGCGCCTGCGGGCAAAAGGGGCTCCTCCGGCCCATATCCAAGCCGGGGAGCGGGGGTACCGGTGGGAACCCATTGGAACCATCTAAAGTGCATAGGTGCAGGGAAAGGCAGTCACCATCAACCTGCCGGGAGCAACAACACCGCAGCCGTCTGTGGGACCCGTCCATCCAGCCGTGTGTTTTACTGAGAACTGTGTCCTCATCATTGGCTGAGTGAGTACTACCGTGCCGTGTGGCACAGCGCTGCCCCTGCGACCCTGCACCTCACCAGGCCCCGCAACCCGCCTGTCATCCATCCCTACCTACCCCATCACCGGGCCCCGGGACAACCAACCCCCTACCCACGGAGGGGAGGACTAACATCAAAGCTGCTCCCTGTCACCACTCCTGGGATCCCCGTCCAGAGCAGCGGTGGTGTCACCAATATCACCACAGCCGTTGGTGGCGTCACGAACAATATCTAAAATCCCCCACAATCAACTCCCCTTTTCACTCACGGGCGAGGAGCGCCGCTCGAGTCCCCGGGATCCGGCGTACCGCTCGAGCCACCACCAAGCAGCAGCAGCAGCCGGACCCGAGCAGTGGGAGAGCGCAGCGTCACCTCCTCCGCCCGCGACATGTGTATGTGGTTTTGGATGATGAAACCGGCACTGACCCTCCATGGATCCATGATCAGCACCCCACCCTGAGTGAAGTGCAGTAGCCTGTGGCGACCAGAGCCTCAGGGGCGTCACATATACAACACCAATGCAAACCTATGTGTTTCCATGTTGCCATCACACTCCTGCTGCCCTCTTCCTTCCTTGGGGGGAACAGTTTAGTGCTGGTCAGGAGTCTCTGGCATCACCACCATCAGGGATAATCCAGGGGTTAGACTAGCCTAGGGTCAAGTGAATTTTTTGCAGACTAATCTGGCAGCCATGAATGACTCTGGTCATCTGGCTCCTTTTGGAATGTCAATAGGGGGCCGAGGAAGTGCAGAAAAGGAAACGGGAGGGAATGAAGTACCTTAAGAGTGTAGGTGACAAATTTGGTCAAAAGGGTAAAACATTTCTCACATGCATAAATCACATGGTACACAGTGGTTATTCTACTCCTAGTATAGGAGATAACTCATTGATTGCTGGGGGTCCGACTTCTGGGACTTCCAGCAATCTCAAGTACAAAACTCTGGAAACCCAAAAAAGGGACTCAGCTTGAGTGGAGATGCACATGCTCAATCTTGAGTGGAGATGCACATGCTCAATCTTGAGTGGAGATACGCATGCTCAATCTTGAGTGGAGATGCACATGCTCAATCTTGAGTGGAGATACACATGCTCAATCTTGAGTGGAAATGCACATGCTCAATCTTGAGTGGAGATACACATGCTCAATCTTGAGTGGAGATGCACATGCTCAATCTTGAGTGGAGATACGCATGCTCAATCTTGAGTGGAGATGCACATGCTCAATCTTGAGTGGAGATACACATGCTCAATCTTGAGTGGAGATGCACATGCTCAATCTTGAGTGGAGATACGCATGCTCAATCTTGAGTGGAGATGCACATGCTCAATCTTGAGTGGAGATGCACATGCTCAATCTTTAGTAGAGATGCACATGCTCAATCTTGAGTGGAGATACGCATGCTCAATCTTGAGTGGAGATGCACATGCTCAATCTTGAGTGGAGATACGCATGCTCAATCTGGAGTGGAGATGCGCATGCTCAATCTGGAGTGGAGATGCGCATGCTCAATCTGGAGTGGAGATGCACATGCTCAACCTCTGCTTCATTCATAATATATGGGATTGATGGAAAAAGCCAGGGAGAGTGTTTCTCAAAATCAATCAATACCATAGACAATGAATAGAGCAGTTATTGAGCATGTGCATCTCCTCTCCATTCAAGATGTAGCTGCAGAGCTCCATATTCGAGGATCCTGAGACCGGATAGCTTGATTTGGGAATAACCCTTTAAATACTTGACTAAAGTTTGTATTAAGCAATAGAGCTGCATGCACAATATCTGCAGGCGATATCCCTAAATTATAATTATCCCCTACTTGTTCAGTGTCTGTACAGTGATAGTTTTTCTAATTTGAAGAATGTACAATATTTCAGTATCAGACTAATAAAGGAAATTATTCTGGGGTCTAAGGTGTTATTTGTGTCTCTTCCCATTAGAATGGACTTTAGAGGAAAATATTTGGCTCTACAGATATCTACAAATATTTTTTACTGCCATGCTGTAATGTAATGCGCATGCACTGGGAGTGTCACCATGTGACTGCAGGATAGCGAGGAGCAAGGGGCTCCTATACTGTCCCTCACGCTAGGGGACCCTAGGATGTCCCTCACCTCCAGATTACCCCTAATGGTGGCGATGCCGGAGTCCTATGCCTTACTATTCTCTTGACCAGCACTAAACTGTCCTCCCCCAAGGAAGAAAGGGGCAGGAGTGTGATGACAACATAGATAAAGACAGACAGAGGAAAACCAATCTCGGACACACTGTAAACTCACAGAAACAAACAGTAAGAAATTAAGAAGAAAAGCAAGAGCAGGAAGGCAGCAACAAAAAGACAACAAGGGTTAACACCACAACCGCTCCCAGCAATAACGTATTACAACCATCAGTAAGTCTTTATCACAACACCTCACCAGATCAGTATAGAGAAGCTATAGCTGGCATTAATAGAATAGTCCAGCCAGCATATTTCAGAGGGACACAAATGTGACTGGCTCTCCCACAGCATGTGATCAAAGGAGATTAGCAAGTAGCCAAGCAGCGATTAACTCTTGCTAGCCTGCCTATGAACTACACGTCTTTGAGTCAACACCTGAGTCTGCCTACACAGATGACTGACATCAGAGAAGTTAGCAGGCAGATCCTGATGCCATGACATTCACAATGTTTGTAATAGCCTCCTTATGATAGTGAGAGACCAAAGAGCTCTGATGACCACAAAGTAAAGTGGATGCATGGGCATTATGGCCCTTTGCTCCACCCTTGACAGGGCAGAACGAAGTACAACTGAGCAGGAGCGTGATTGGTGCTGCTGTACGAATGATGCAAACCAAGGATTACCAAATTTTGGACAGGTCAACACAGGATAGCTCTATAACACTTTGAGGGTAGGTTGTATTGGGAACAAGGAAAACAATAGCACTGTCTTTGTGAAAGTGTGTAAAAATCAGGTATATATATCACTGTCACAGTTGTCTCCCTCCTTTTTTGAGCGCAGTGACAGCCTTAGGACTGGAGACTCCCATCTCCATCTTGACTCCTCATTTAAACAAAGTTTCCATTCATTTGGCATCTCATGAGTTAATTTCAGATTTGTTGCTAGTAGCTCTGAGCAGGACAGGTCAGGTGTTGTTGCTTTGGGCCCATGCCCATTTGGGTTAAAAACTGGAGCCTTCCCAGCAGACCCTGATGCTGTTACAATCATTTCTACTTTAGCCAGCCTGGTGGAAGGAACTGCTGAGGTACTGTCCTGTGCCCATCCACCTGCTACTCTAGACTCCGTCTTCTATGGTGACGTTTGGTGTTTTGTATCCTTCTGTTTATGCCCCCCATCTGTCTTTCCTTTCCCTCCGTGTTTATTAGTATAGTGGTGAGTCTAGTGTACCTGTCGGCCTACTCACTAGACAGGGTGAGTTTAGGACCAGCTGAGGGACCCAGGTATTGTCCTGTACCCATCCACCTGCTACTTTAGAGTCTGTCTTCTTCAGTGAAGTTTGGTGTTTTGTATCCTTCTGTTTATTCTCCCTGTCTGTCGTTCCTTTCCCTCCGTGTTTAATAGTTTAGTGGTGAGTCTAGTGTACTTGCCAGTCTACTCACTAAACAGGGTGAGTTTAGGGCCAGCCTGGTGGAAGGAACTGCTGAGGTTTTCTCCTGTGCCCATCCACCTGCTACTTTAGAGTCCATCTTCTATGGTGAAGTTTGGTGTTTTGTATCCTTCTGTTTATGCCCCTCGTCTGTCTTTCCTTTTCCTCCGTGTTTATTAGTATAGTGGCGAGTCTAGTGTACCTGTCGGCCTACTCACTGGACAGGGTGAGTTTAGGACCTGCTGAGGGACCCAGGTATCCTGCTTGCCGACAGGTTCAAAGAACGTGTATAGGGACAATAGGGAGCTCAGGAGTCAGCTTGAGGTGAGTACTGAAGGTGCCCCCTCACCCTTCTTCCTAGTGGCAGATACCTCTGTTGTATCGTGACCCCGGTGTGTCCGCTTTTTGTGGTGTTTTTTGGTAGGGCTTCAGATGCCCGTTGGTCTGATCGCGTGTGTCACATGTTATATATGGACATCTTCTACTCCGTGTGTGACAATCACTCTTTTAGTGTTATGCGAATCTATGATATTCAAGTAGTGAGCAAATTTGAGTGGGAATATCCTAAGTGCTACAACTTTTGGTCCTTATGAAGCAAAGAAGAAGAACATGGGTGTCCAAGGGAAGTACCTTGTTTTTTTGCAAAGGGCAGTGGCACTAGAGATATCACAGGTGGTACCCGGTTCACAGGGATCAGGTTTGGTGGCCACAATCTGGACCAGGTTCTGATAACATTTTTGCTCACCTCTATTGCCAGTATTAGATAATGATGGTATATATGTATATTATTTGTAATTACTTATGATATACTAACAGATACTTTTCATATAATTTTGCTGAGCTACAGATTGTTCTCAGAACATGGGCGAGCCCAACAAAGCCATGTGATGACAGAAAAATGTCATATTGGCGAGAGACAGGGGTGGTTTTGTAGAGAATATATCCTTATTGATGATGTGCTATATTGGTGTTAATAATTAATCAATTAATTATGGAAACTCCCTAATTGCAGTTGAAAACCAATTATGCCGGTTTTATCAGAACTCTTCCTTTCTATGGGAATGAGGTCATGTTTAATTTAGTTTTCTTGATTTCTTCTTAAACCTAACTTTTTAAATAAACTTTCACATTTTTTATATTGAGAGACCAATGACATTTCCTTCAAGAATATTTTCCATTTTAATTTGGTTGAGAATGCGGGCACTGAAGAAATTCAAAGCAAAAAAGAGACAGAGGCTAAAACGCAAACACGTTCAACATGGTAGTGGACTTTGGTGGGGACCCTAATGCTATGTTGGTGATCACATGCTTAAAGCCATTAGTGGCGAAATCAGTATCAAGGAACCCACCTAACAGAAAAAAGAGGCTCTCCCAAATTATTCAAAGTATTTCTTAATGTTTTGCCTCAAGGCAAGTGGACATGTGCCATCTTCCTCTTACACAGGAACTGGGACACACCACTCCGTTCTCTCTGTATTGAAATGCTGACCTCATCACACTGCTGCTGGTGCTGGCACAGCAGGGACATCGGACATGGTTGGCAATGGTAAACGCTCAATGAAGAAGTAAAAGATTAAATGTGCTGTCATTTTAGATGAGGGGGCAGTGTGTGTGTGGGGGGGAGGGATTATATGGGAAGTTGCTATATGGGGACATTATGGAGAGGGGCATTGTGGCAGGGGGAATATTATATAGAGGGGCAGTATGGTGGAATATTATGGAGACTGGCAGTGTGGGGGGAATATTATGAGGAGGTGCTATATGGGGTACATTATGGAGAGGCGCAGTGTGGCGGGGGGATACTATAGAGCGGAGAAGAGTGGTGGGATATTATGGAGGGGTGAACTGTGGTGAGATATTATGGAGAGGGGCTGTGTGTGGGGGACATTATGAAGAGGGTCGGTGTGGGGAATTTTATGGAGAGGGGCAGTGTGGGTGGACTATTATGGAAAGAAGCAGTGTAGGTGGAATATTATGGAGAGGGGCAGTGTAGTAGAAAATTATGGAGACAGGCAGTGTGGTAGAATATTATGGAGAGGGGCAGTGTGGGGGGAATATTCTGAAGATGAGCTGTATGGGGGGACATTATGGAGATGGGCAGTGTGGCAGGGAGAATATTTTAGAGAGGGGAATTGTGGTGGGATATTATGGAAAGGGGCTGTGTGGGGGAATATTATGAAGAGGGGCAGTGTAGTGTGGGAAAAATTATGGAGCATGGCAGTGTGGGTGGACTATTATGGAAAGGGGCTGTGTTGGTGGAATATTATGAATATTATAGAGAGGGGCAATGTGGGGGGACATTATGGAGATGGGAAGTGTGGGGGAAGCAGAGTGAGGGGCAATTATTTATTCAGAAGCACAGCATGGGAGATATTTTTTATTTATGAGGCAGCATAATAATACTTTTATATTTAAGGGGACCTTGTTGGGAAGTGTTGCTGAAGACTGAAGTCTGGAGAGATGAGCTCTGTGCATAAAATATCATCATGGTATCTGTGCTACATGAAGACAAAAGGGACAGATATGACTTCAGTCAGAGAAGATGTCAGGGTGTTACCTAAAAGTACCTGGATGTAAATATGTATTTGTGATACTGATTGTGTCTCATCAGAACTGTGGTTCCTGTATGGATCACAGTCTGATGATGACTGGTAACAACAATTTTCAGTATGTGCTTACCATTGTTAAGAACATATTGGGAATTGTAGGTTCAAGCAATACAATTATATATAGGGCTTATCTGACATTTCAATTGTATACTGTACTGAGCTTCATACTACATACATGTTCTGATTGTCATTCTGGAATTGCATTTATAAACTGATGGTGGTTCTGATACTGCATTCATGTGTTTATGGTGGTTTTGGTGCTGTATTCATGTACTGATTGTGGTTTTTGTGCTTCATTTATGCACTGATGGTGGTTCTGCTGCTGGATTGATGTACTGAAGGTAGTTCTGCTGCTGCATTCATACACTGGCAGTGGTTCTCATCCTGCATTCATGTACTCATAGATGTTCTGATGTGGTATTCATGTATTAATGGGGTTTCTGATGATCCATTCATGTACTGATGGAGGTTCTGCTGTTAGATTCATGTATTAATGGGGGTTCTGATGATGCATTATTGTAATGATGGAGGTTCTGGTGCAGCATTCATGTAGTGACGGTGGTTCTGATGCTGCATTCATGTACTAATGGTGGTTCTGATGCTGCATTCATGGACTGACGGTGGTTCTTGTTCTGACAGTTCTGATGCTGCAGTCATGTAATAATGGTGGTTCTGATGTTTCATTCATTCATGTATTAATGGTGGTTCTGATGCTGCATTCATGTACTGATGGTGGTTCTGGTGCTGCATTCATGTTTGATAACTCTGATATTGTGAGGTATAGATGATATCAAGTGAAATCCATTCTCATGGATAGTTTCCATTAGGAGTTAGGTAATGCAAATTGTTGTACTTTATTCTTTAAGACAATTTTTCTATCATTGCCCTTATTTTGAATTTTCATGTATTTCTTCTGCAGTTTTATGTGTATTTACAAGATGTATCATTCAAGCTCATTAAAGCAACTGTGTGGTTGTGTTCCAAAAATGGCATTTATGTAATAGAAAAAAGAAGGAATCAATAAAGTAAATATTTAATAACTGATCATAGTGCTTTGCCTATAAGAAATTGGCACAATAATGTATTTCTGTTGGGATACGCACTAAATGGTGAAAAGTATTGGGACACACATTTTAATAATTGAATTGTGGTTTCTCATTCTGTCCTATTGTCTCTCGGTTTATAGCACCCGGCCACTCTTCCCCTGGGGTATAACCACTGGCCCCTTGCTCCCTTTATATAAACCCCCTGGGGTGTAACCTCCAGTACGTCACACTCGTGGGGTGTAACCACTGGCCCCTTGCGTCTGGTATATAACCTCCGCCCTTCACCCCGCCATAATATCGGTCCCTTCACCCCTTGTATATAACCTCTGGCCCCTCACCCCCTGGTGTATAATCTCCGGCCCTTCACCCCCTGGTGTATAACCTCTGGCCCCTCACCCCCTGGTGTATAACCTCCGGCCCCTCATCCCCTGGTGTATAGCCTCCGGCCCCTCACCCCCTGGTGTATAACCTCCACCTCTTGTATATTATTGGCCACTCTACCCCTTGGGATATAACATCTGGCCCCTCCCCGTTGGTGTATAACCTCCGGTCCCTTACCTCCGGTGTATAACCTCAATCGCTTATATAACACTCTCTGCCTCGGTGTATAACACAAGGCCACTCTCCCCCTGGTGTATAATACACGGCCATTCTCCCCCTGGTGTATAACAACCGGCCACTCTCCCCCTGGTGTATAACAACCGGCCACTATCCCCCTGGTGTATAACAACCGGCCACTGCCATCCTGGTGTATAACATCCGGCCACTCATCCCCGGTCTAGAACACCTGGCCACTTTCCCCCCCGGTGTGTAACACCTGGCCACTCTCCCTTGGTGTATAACATCTGGTCCCTCACCCCCTGTGTATAACATCCTGTCCCTCACCCCCTGTGTATAACCTCTGGACCCTTGCCCCCAGTATATAACATCTGGCCTCCCGGTGTATAATCTCCAGTCCCTCACCCCCTGTGTATAACATCCGGCCACTCTCCACCCTGCTATATAACACCCGGCCACTCTCCCCCGGTGTATAACATCTGGCTCCTCACCCCTGGTGCATAACCTCTGGCCCCTCGTTCCCGATGTATGACATCTGGCCCCTCGCCCCCCAGTGTATAGCCTCCGGACCCTCACCCCCCCGGTGTATAACATCTGGCCCCTCACCCCTGGTGTATAACCTCCGGCCCCTCGCTCCCTTTATATAACACCAGGCCCATTGCCCCCTGCGGTGTAACCTCCAGCACCTCACCCCCCTGGGGTATAACCACCGTCCCCTCGCTCCTGGTGTATAACAACTGCCCCTCACAACCGTGCATATTATCCGGCCCCTCATCCCTTGTGTATAACCTCCAGCCTCTCACCACCTGGTGTATAATCTCCGGTCCCCTCATCCCTGGTATATAAAATCCGGCCCCTCACCCTCTGGTGTTTAACCTCTAGCTCTCCATCATGTTGTCTGTCTTTACTAACAAGTGAGCATAGGTAAGGATGGTTGACCTCGGGGAAATCAACATCCAACACCGCGGAGACACCATCACGTGTTTCTCAACGCAGTGACACTAGAACAAGGCCCCCTGGGAAAATATGCAAAACAAGAATGCCGAAGGAGACACCATCACATGTTTCTCAACGCTGGCAGGAAACTAGTCAGGTCTTTGACCGGGAAGGAACAACCACGGGAAGGGCAGTCTCCAGTCAAGGAAACCGCCTATACCAAAACATAGTATCCATACACAGACAGCTGTTTCGGGGTATTGCCCCTCATCAGTGTGGAGTAGGAAACTGGCTAGTGGGAGCAATGCCTAGTAGAAGACTACATAGGTAAGGATGGTTGACCTCAGGGAGGTCAACATCCAACACCGCGGAGACACCATCACGTGTTTCTCAACGCAGTGACACTAGAACAAGGCCCCCTGGGAAAATATGCAAAACAAGAATGTTGCGGAGACACCATCACATGTTTCTCAATGCTGGCAGGAAACTAGCCAGGTCTTTCACCAGGAAGGAACAACCACGGGAAGGGCAGTCTCCAGTCAAGGAAACCGCCTATACCAAAACATGGTATCCATCCACAGACTGCTGTTTTGGGGTATTTGCCCCTCATCAGTGTGGAGTAGGAAACTAGCTAGTGGGAGCAATGCCTAGTAGAAGCTCAGGGGGCCTTGTTCTAGTGTCACTGCGTTGAGAAAAACGTGATGGTGTCTCCGCGGTGTTGGATGTTGATCTCCCCGAGGTCAACCATCCTTGCCTATGTAGTCTTCTACTAGGCATTGCTCCCACTAGCTAGTTTCCTACTCCACACTGATGAGGGGCAAATACCCCGAAACAGCTGTCTGTGGATGGATACCATGTTTTGGTATAGGCGGTTTCCTTGACTGGAGACTGCCCTTCCCGTGGTTGTTCCTTCCTGGTGAAAGACCTGGCTAGTTTCCTGCCAGCATTGAGAAACATGTGATGGTGTCTCCGCGGGATTCTTGTTTTGCATATTTTCCCTGAGGGCCTTGTTCTAGTGTCACTGCGTTGAGAAACACGTGATGGTGTCTCCGCGGTGTTGGATGTTGATCTCCCCGAGGTCAACCATCCTTACCTATGTAGTCTTCTACTAGGCATTGCTCCCACTAGCCAGTTTCCTACTCCACACTGATGAGGGGCAAATACCCCGAAACAGCTGTTGGGAAAGTTTGTGAAAATCTCCATGTGACAAAGGGATTAGCCTACTTACTCACTTCTTTGTGTTGCCAAAAGCGCTGAATTGGACACCCTAAAAAAGATTCAACATTGACGTTTAGGAAAAATAGAACATCATTGAATCAACCATAACCTAACCAGAATCTTACCATCTGCAATTTTTTTTTTAACCATATTGATAAAAATTTGAAAAATTATTATTTTTTTTAACAATGAATAACAATTGAACTGCTAAAACAGAACAATCTTGTACATTGTAAAAAAAAATGTTTTTCACAATTTGTAATTAATCGTAAAGTGAAATGTTGAAACTAAAGGACAAGTCGAATTTTCAAGCAAAAGGCATAGATGGTTCATTGATGATTGCCCCATTCCATACTGACTCAAATAGTTTAAGACACTAGAACTTGTTTGTTTTTTGAGTTTATACTTTATTAGAAAAATAATACTGTTTTTTATTCAGAGATTTTGCGTGTTGTAGCCATCTACGACGCAACATAGTGCCACATTTGTCAGGGTTATAAAAAATGTGAGGAAGTCAGTCCTTTTAATTATGAAGTTAATCATATTTATGTTCCTCTTCTTCATCTTCATCATTTTTGTCATCATCGTCGTCGTCTTCGTTTCTAGTACATGTGATTTTGTGACCATCAAGAAATACAGTCTCAGGAAAAGGAGGAATTGGATGAGTGCAAATGTTCTTGGTGGCGCATCCTTGGTAGGCCCAATCTTCTGCATGAGCTGTGGAGAAAAATATTAGATATATTAGAAAAATAATGTGTTCAATCATCAGAACTCAAGGTCTGGTTGGTAGATGGTGGTGGCTCAAAGTCAACTAGACTTGTAGAGGAATCTTGAAGGTTTTCATCATCCATCCAACAGGCTTCTTCTGTTGAAAGGGACTAAAGTGTAATAGAATCTTTAAGATTTTCATCATCCATCCAAAAGTCTTTTTCAGTTGGAAGGGACTGGACTTGTATAGGAATCTTGAAGGTTTTAATCATCCATCCAACAGGCTTCTTCTGTTAGATGGGACTGGACTTGTAGTGGAATCTTGAAGATTTTCATCATCTATCCAAGAGGCTTCTCCCTGTGGAAGGGACTAGACTTGTATAGGGATCTTTAAGATTTTCATCATCCATCCTACAGGCTTCTCATGATGGAAGGGACTAGACTTGTATAGGAATCTTGAAGATTTTCATCATCCATCCAACAGGCTTCTTCTGTTGGAAGGGACTGGACTTGTATAGGAATCTTGAAGATTTCTGTCATCCATCCAACAGGCTTCTCCCGATGGAAGGGACTGGACTTGTAATAGAATCTTGAAGATTTTCGTCATCCATCCTACAGGCTTCTTCTGTTGGAATGGACGGGACTTGTATTGGAATCTTGAAGACTTTCATCATCCATCCAACAAGCTTCTGTTAGAATGGACTGGACTTGTATAGGAATCTTGAAGACTTTCATCATCCATCCAACAGGCTTCTTCTGTTTGAAGGAACTGGACTTGTATAGGAATCTTGAAGATTTTTATCATCCATCCAACAGGCTTCTTCTGTTGGAAGGAACTGGTCTTGTATGGGACTCTTGAAGATTTCATTATCAACCCAACAAGCTTCTTCTTTTTTGAGGAATTGCTATACTTTCGTGGAGCAGAAGATCTGTTTGACCCATTTTTTTAAAGTGATGATTATTTGAAGGGTTTAAGACAGGATTCATCAAGTCGAATGATTCTAGTTTGCGAAGACATAGAGTAAGCTGTCAATGTCAAACATGAGCATCCTGAGCTAACCACAAGAGGGACCTACAACTCCATGTACCATTCTCAAAAATGTTTCAATAATTTTATCATGGAGGTCAAATAGCAAATATGATCTCTATTCGTGAAATCAATGTTGGTGGTCCAGTTGAGTGTACACGAGTTGTTTATGCCGGTCATTTTTCGATTTCCCCCTGGCAGAAAGATGACAAGTAACCTACAACTTTTTAATTTTAAATTAACTTTTAAAAATGTCAACCGGGTAAGGACGCCTCCTATGGGATCTCCTCCTATTGAAAGCACTGGGTCCAATAGTCCTTTGTTGAGCTTGGTAAAAATGGTAGATTACATGTTGAAAGGTTGGAACAACAAGGACCATATTCGAGAAAAAGAACAAAAGAGGAAATATACTTACTCGAATTATATATTTTACCAGTGAAGGAGAAGCAGCGCGTCTGGGGGCCCCGACATTTCATGGTGTCAGATGGAGTACAACTTTTTCCTCTTGTATAACAGTAGGGACATTCCACCCCATTTCTTTTTTGTTTGTAGTTCGTCGGTACCACTGTGTTCAAGAAAACTGATGTTAGTGCCATGTGTAAAATAACCCATAAAATTCTGCACTAGACTCACTGGAAAAAAAAATATACTGTATATATTATATTACAGAAATATTCGAAACGGAAAGTAGATGTATTTGTAGACTCTGTTAAAAATGACGATATGTATAAAAATGTTTAAAAAATTAGACTGAATTTCTGTCATGGGTGTATCGCGGGTGACAGACAGTCCTGTGGTGTCCGGGTATAGAAGGTCACAATGTTTGACTATGTAAACTGCTCCCTAGCCCATTATTTCTGCTTGTTTTTTATCCCTTTCCCTTTAGGAACCTGCGGAGTTCCTCAGTGTTTTTCTTTTTCTTTAGAACCCTGCGGAGTTCCTCAGCCTTCCTCATACCGTCAGTTATTATTACTCGGTGTTAGTTCTAATTTCCTACAGGTCCTGAGTGTAAACAGTCAGCTTGCAATCATCTGGAGTACTTTGTTGCATTTTGCTTGACGAAGATGAAGAAGAGGAACACAAATATGATTAACTTCATAATTAAAAGGCCTGACTTCCTCGCATTTGTTTGTTATTCCCGTGTGTCCTTCCACTCCCTACCTTGGGCCCAAATCAGGGTCAGCCTGGGTCAGGTATCTTTTTCAGTGCATAGGTGCGGAACCTATCTAGGTTAGTGAGGGAAGCCAGGGGCCAAAGGTAGGCTTGATCAGGAGTCACCATTTCACCCTTCCCTTTCACCGTTCGTTTGGTATTTCCAACTCTAAAGCGGGCTTTACACGCTGCGATATCGGTCCCGATATCGCCAGCGTGAGTACCCACCCCCATCTGTTGTGCGACACGGGCAAATCGCTGCCCGTGGCGCACAACATCGCCCAGACCCGTCACACATACTTACCTGCCCGGCGACGTCGCTGTGACCGGCGAACCGCCTCCTTTCTAAGGGGGCCGTGCGGCGTCACAGCGACGTCACTGAGCGGCCGCCGAAGAGCAGCGGAGGGGCGGAGCTGAGCGGGACGTAACATCCCGCCCACCTCCTTCCTTCCGCATAGCGGCCGGGATGCAGGTAAGGAGAGCTTCCTCGTTCCTGCGGTGTCACACGGAGCGATGTGTGCTGCCGCAGGAACGATGAACAACCTCGTTACTGCTGCAGTAATGATTTTTGAGAATGGACCCCCATGTCACCGATGAGCGCTTTTGCACGTTTTTGCAACGA
The DNA here is from genome assembly GCF_048569485.1 of Anomaloglossus baeobatrachus. Taxonomy (NCBI): domain Eukaryota; kingdom Metazoa; phylum Chordata; class Amphibia; order Anura; family Aromobatidae; genus Anomaloglossus; species Anomaloglossus baeobatrachus. Next base: position 30,871,519 of record NC_134363.1, on the reverse strand, counting down.
TGCAAAATCGCTCATCGGTGTCACACGCAATGGCATCGCTAATGCGGCCGGATGTGCGTCACCAATTCCGTGACCCCAACGAGTTTGCATTAGCGATGTCGTAGCGTGTAAAGCCCCCTTTAGTAAAAGTATTTTATGGTTTTCAAAATATTGTCAGATTGGAAAGTAGTTTTAAGGAGTGTCTCTACTCCAGGAGGACCTGACAAGTCCATTCATTAGATTGACAATCCATTGATTGGGAAGAGACTTGTGCAATTCTGAATGTCACCATCGGAGGAGCTATAAAGTAAAGATAAATATATCCTAAGTGACACTGGGTGCTACTCCAATATCACACAATGTGAAAAAGTGAGTGAAAAATCCAAAGAACATTTATTCCAAGCAAAATCAGACGGTCCATAAAAATAATCCACCACAGAGAGGGTAAAATAGTCCAGAAACACATATACAGTCCAGCAAGGGATAAATGTCCAGGTCTCTCTGGGGAGCCTCAGCTTCTCCCACAGAGGATAAATCAGTTACAATCCTCCAGCAGTCTTTTTCCAGGGAAATCGGGGTTTCTCACAGTCTCTCTGGGGTGTCAGCTTCTCCCTCAGAGGATCAATCTTACTCCTTCCCTCTTGTCTGTCTCAGCCAGAGTGAATAATCCCCCAGATAAGTAGAGAGCTTAGGTGGATCCCAGACCCCCCTCCCCCAGACTTAGGGACAAAAGCCTGCAGGGGGTGATTAACAGGACAATGTACACACAAGGAATACACAGAATGGAAAGAGCACCACTCCTAAAATATGAACCTACACAAAATTATACACAACCCCCCATATTCCACCATCACACTAGGCTATGCCAAAAATAGCATGAAACGGCTTATTTGAAGGCAAAAAAAAAAATCACTTATGGGCATAGCACATATAGTAACTTACATGATATAGATCCTGCATTGCAGAGGTTTCCCTTGCAGCACTTTGTTGAGCTATAAACATCAATTCCCACTGTCATGTTGAAAGTTAGATTACACAGGGAAGGGGAGTTTGCACAAGACTTCCAGATTTGGTAGTATTTCTCATTATCTAAAAAATAATGCATGGGATTTGAATTAACAAGAATATAATATAATACTGCCCCTATGTACAAGAATATAACTACTATAATACTGCTCCTATATACAAGAATATGACTACTATAATACTGCTCCTATGTACAAGAATATAACTACTATAATACTGCCCCTATGTACAAGAATATAACTACTATAATACTGCCCCTATGTACAAGAATATAACTACTATAATACTGCCCCTATGTACAAGAATATAACTACTATAATACTGCTCCTATGTACAAGAATATAACTACTATAATACTGTTCCCTATGTACAAGAATAAAACTACTATAATACTGCCTCTATGTACAAGAATATAACTACTATAATACTGCTCCTATGTACAAGAATATAACTACTATAATACTGCCCCTATGTACAAGAATATAACTACTATAATACTGTTCCCTATGTACAAGAATAAAACTACTATAATACTGCCCCTATGTACAAGAATATAACTACTATAATACTGTTCCCTATGTACAAGAATATAACTACTATAATACTGCCCCTATGTACAAGAATATAACTACTATAATACTGCTACTATGTACAAGAATATGACTACTATAATACTGCCCCCTATGTACAAGCATATAACTACTATAATACTGCCCCCTATGTACAAGAATATAACTACTATAATACTGCTCCTATGTACAAGAATATAACTACTATAATACTGTTCCCTATGTACAAGAATATAACTACTATAATACTGCCCCTATGTACAAGAATATAACTACTATAATACTGCTCCTATGTACAAGAATATAACTACTATAATACTGCTCCCTATGTACAAGCATATAACTACTATAATACTTCTCCCTATGTACAAGAATATAACTACTATAATACTGCTCCTATGTACAAGAATATAACTACTATAATACTGTTCCCTATGTACAAGAATATAACTACTATAATACTGCTCCTATGTACAAGAATATAACTACTATAATACTGCCCCCTATGTACAAGAATATAACTACTATAATACTGCCCCTATGTACAAGAATATAACTACTATAATACTGCCCCCTATGTACAAGAATATAACTACTATAATACTGCCCCCTATGTACAAGAATATAACTACTATAATACTTCCCCTATGTGCAAGAATATAACTACTATAATACTGCCCCTATGTACAAGAATATAACTACTATAATACTGCTCCCTATATACAAGAATATAACTACTATAATACTGCCCCTATGTACAAGAATATAACTACTATAATACTGCCCCCTATATACAAGAATATAACTACTATAATACTGCCTCTATGTACAAGAATATAACTACTATAATACTGCTCCTATGTACAAGAATATAACTACTATAATACTGCCCCCTATATACAAGAATATAACTACTATAATACTGCCCCTATGTACAAGAATATGACTACTATAATACTGCCCCCTATGTACAAGAATATAACTACTATAATACTGCTCCTATGTACAAGAATATGACTACAATAATACTGCCCCCTATGTACAAGAATATAACTACTATAATACTGCCCCTATGTACAAGAATATAACTACTATAATACTGCCCTCTCTATACAAGAATATAACTACTATAATACTGCCCCTATGTACAAGAATATAACTACTATAATACTGCTCCTATGTACAAGAATATAACTACTATAATACTGTTCCCTATGTACAAGAATATAACTACTATAATACTGCCCCTATGTACAAGAATATAACTACTATAATACTGCCCCCTATGTACAAGAATATAACTACTATAATACTGCCCTATGTACAAGAATATAACTACTATAATACTGCTCCCATGTACAAGAATATAACTACTATAATACTGCCCTATGTACAAGAATATAACTACTATAATACTGCTCCTATGTACAAGAATATATCTACTATAATACTGCCCCCTATGTACAAGAATATAACTACTATAATACTGCCCTATGTACAAGAATATAACTACTATAATACTGCTCCTATGTACAAGAATATAACTACTATAATACTGCCCCCTATATACAAGAATATAACTACTATAATACTGCCCCTATGTACAAGAATATAACTACTATAATACTGCACCTATGTACAAGAATATAACTACTATAATACTGCCCCCTATATACAAGAATATAACTACTATAATACTGCCCCTATGTACAAGAATATAACTACTATAATACTGCTCCTATGTACAAGAATATAACTACTATAATACTGCCCCCTATGTGCAAGAATATAACTACTATAATACTGCCCCTATGTACAAGAATATAACTACTATAATACTGTTCCCTATGTACAAGAATATAACTACTATAATACTGCCCCTATGTACAAGAATATAACTACTATAATACTGCTCCTATGTACAAGAATATGACTACTATAATACTGCCCCCTATGTACAAGAATATAACTACTATAATACTGCTCCCTATGTACAAGCATATAACTACTATAATACTGCCCCCTATGTACAAGAATATAACTACTATAATACTGCTCCTATGTACAAGAATATAACTACTATAATACTGTTCCCTATGTACAAGAATATAACTACTATAATACTGCTCCTATGTACAAGAATATAACTACTGTAATACTGCCCCCTATGTACAAGAATATAACTACTATAATACTGCCCCTATGTACAAGAATATAACTACTATAATACTGCCCCCTATGTACAAGAATATAACTACTATAATACTGCCCCTATGTACAAGAATATAACTACTATAATACTGCTCCCTATATACAAGAATATAACTACTATAATACTGCCCCTATGTACAAGAATATAACTACTATAATACTGCTCCCTATATACAAGAATATAACTACTATAATACTGCCTCTATGTACAAGAATATAACTACTATAATACTGCTCCTATGTACAAGAATATAACTACTATAATACTGCCCCCTATATACAAGAATATAACTACTATAATACTGCCCCTATGTACAAGAATATGACTACTATAATACTGCCCCCTATGTACAAGAATATAACTACTATAATACTGCTCCTATGTACAAGAATATGACTACAATAATACTGCCCCCTATGTACAAGAATATAACTACTATAATACTGCCCCTATGTACAAGAATATAACTACTATAATACTGCTCCTATGTACAAGAATATAACTACTATAATACTGTTCCCTATGTACAAGAATATAACTACTATAATACTGCCCCTATGTACAAGAATATAACTACTATAATACTGCCCCCTATGTACAAGAATATAACTACTATAATACTGCCCTATGTACAAGAATATAACTACTATAATACTGCTCCCATGTACAAGAATATAACTACTATAATACTGCCCTATGTACAAGAATATAACTACTATAATACTGCTCCTATGTACAAGAATATATCTACTATAATACTGCCCCCTATGTACAAGAATATAACTACTATAATACTGCCCTATGTACAAGAATATAACTACTATAATACTGCTCCTATGTACAAGAATATAACTACTATAATACTGCCCCCTATATACAAGAATATAACTACTATAATACTGCCCCTATGTACAAGAATATAACTACTATAATACTGCACCTATGTACAAGAATATAACTACTATAATACTGCCCCCTATATACAAGAATATAACTACTATAATACTGCCCCTATGTACAAGAATATAACTACTATAATACTGCTCCTATGTACAAGAATATAACTACTATAATACTGCCCCCTATGTGCAAGAATATAACTACTATAATACTGCCCCTATGTACAAGAATATAACTACTATAATACTGTTCCCTATGTACAAGAATATAACTACTATAATACTGCCCCTATGTACAAGAATATAACTACTATAATACTGCTCCTATGTACAAGAATATGACTACTATAATACTGCCCCCTATGTACAAGAATATAACTACTATAATACTGCTCCCTATGTACAAGCATATAACTACTATAATACTGCCCCCTATGTACAAGAATATAACTACTATAATACTGCTCCTATGTACAAGAATATAACTACTATAATACTGTTCCCTATGTACAAGAATATAACTACTATAATACTGCTCCTATGTACAAGAATATAACTACTGTAATACTGCCCCCTATGTACAAGAATATAACTACTATAATACTGCCCCTATGTACAAGAATATAACTACTATAATACTGCCCCCTATGTACAAGAATATAACTACTATAATACTGCCCCTATGTACAAGAATATAACTACTATAATACTGCTCCCTATATACAAGAATATAACTACTATAATACTGCCCCTATGTACAAGAATATAACTACTATAATACTGCTCCCTATATACAAGAATATAACTACTATAATACTGCCTCTATGTACAAGAATATAACTACTATAATACTGCTCCTATGTACAAGAATATAACTACTATAATACTGCCCCCTATATACAAGAATATAACTACTATAATACTGCCCCTATGTACAAGAATATGACTACTATAATACTGCCCCCTATGTACAAGAATATAACTACTATAATACTGCTCCTATGTACAAGAATATGACTACAATAATACTGCCCCCTATGTACAAGAATATAACTACTATAATACTGCCCCTATGTACAAGAATATAACTACTATAATACTGCCCTCTCTATACAAGAATATAACTACTATAATACTGCCCCTATGTACAAGAATATAACTACTATAATACTGCACCTATGTACAAGAATATAACTACTATAATACTGCCCCCTATATACAAGAATATAACTACTATAATACTGCCCCTATGTACAAGAATATAACTACTATAATACTGCCCCCTATGTGCAAGAATATAACTACTATAATACTGCCCCTATGTACAAGAATATAACTACTATAATACTGCTCCCATGTACAAGAATATAACTACTATAATACTGCCCTATGTACAAGAATATAACTACTATAATACTGCTCCTATGTACAAGAATATATCTACTATAATACTGCCCCCTATGTACAAGAATATAACTACTATAATACTGCCCTATGTACAAGAATATAACTACTATAATACTGCTACTATGTACAAGAATATAACTACTATAATACTGCCCTATGTACAAGAATATAACTACTATAATACTGCTCCTATGTACAAGAATATATCTACTATAATACTGCCCCCTATGTACAAGAATATAACTACTATAATACTGCCCCTATGTACAAGAATATAACTACTATAATACTGCTACTATGTACAAGAATATGACTACTATAATACTGCCCCCTATGTACAAGCATATAACTACTATAATACTGCCCCCTATGTACAAGAATATAACTACTATAATACTGCTCCTATGTACAAGAATATAACTACTATAATACTGTTCCCTATGTACAAGAATATAACTACTATAATACTGCCCCTATGTACAAGAATATAACTACTATAATACTGCTCCTATGTACAAGAATATAACTACTATAATACTGCTCCCTATGTACAAGCATATAACTACTATAATACTTCTCCCTATGTACAAGAATATAACTACTATAATACTGCTCCTATGTACAAGAATATAACTACTATAATACTGTTCCCTATGTACAAGAATATAACTACTATAATACTGCTCCTATGTACAAGAATATAACTACTATAATACTGCCCCCTATGTACAAGAATATAACTACTATAATACTGCCCCTATGTACAAGAATATAACTACTATAATACTGCCCCCTATGTACAAGAATATAACTACTATAATACTGCCCCCTATGTACAAGAATATAACTACTATAATACTTCCCCTATGTGCAAGAATATAACTACTATAATACTGCCCCTATGTACAAGAATATAACTACTATAATACTGCTCCCTATATACAAGAATATAACTACTATAATACTGCCCCTATGTACAAGAATATAACTACTATAATACTGCCCCCTATATACAAGAATATAACTACTATAATACTGCCTCTATGTACAAGAATATAACTACTATAATACTGCTCCTATGTACAAGAATATAACTACTATAATACTGCCCCCTATATACAAGAATATAACTACTATAATACTGCCCCTATGTACAAGAATATGACTACTATAATACTGCCCCCTATGTACAAGAATATAACTACTATAATACTGCTCCTATGTACAAGAATATGACTACAATAATACTGCCCCCTATGTACAAGAATATAACTACTATAATACTGCCCCTATGTACAAGAATATAACTACTATAATACTGCCCTCTCTATACAAGAATATAACTACTATAATACTGCCCCTATGTACAAGAATATAACTACTATAATACTGCTCCTATGTACAAGAATATAACTACTATAATACTGTTCCCTATGTACAAGAATATAACTACTATAATACTGCCCCTATGTACAAGAATATAACTACTATAATACTGCCCCCTATGTACAAGAATATAACTACTATAATACTGCCCTATGTACAAGAATATAACTACTATAATACTGCTCCCATGTACAAGAATATAACTACTATAATACTGCCCTATGTACAAGAATATAACTACTATAATACTGCTCCTATGTACAAGAATATATCTACTATAATACTGCCCCCTATGTACAAGAATATAACTACTATAATACTGCCCTATGTACAAGAATATAACTACTATAATACTGCTCCTATGTACAAGAATATAACTACTATAATACTGCCCCCTATATACAAGAATATAACTACTATAATACTGCCCCTATGTACAAGAATATAACTACTATAATACTGCACCTATGTACAAGAATATAACTACTATAATACTGCCCCCTATATACAAGAATATAACTACTATAATACTGCCCCTATGTACAAGAATATAACTACTATAATACTGCTCCTATGTACAAGAATATAACTACTATAATACTGCCCCCTATGTGCAAGAATATAACTACTATAATACTGCCCCTATGTACAAGAATATAACTACTATAATACTGTTCCCTATGTACAAGAATATAACTACTATAATACTGCCCCTATGTACAAGAATATAACTACTATAATACTGCTCCTATGTACAAGAATATGACTACTATAATACTGCCCCCTATGTACAAGAATATAACTACTATAATACTGCTCCCTATGTACAAGCATATAACTACTATAATACTGCCCCCTATGTACAAGAATATAACTACTATAATACTGCTCCTATGTACAAGAATATAACTACTATAATACTGTTCCCTATGTACAAGAATATAACTACTATAATACTGCTCCTATGTACAAGAATATAACTACTGTAATACTGCCCCCTATGTACAAGAATATAACTACTATAATACTGCCCCTATGTACAAGAATATAACTACTATAATACTGCCCCCTATGTACAAGAATATAACTACTATAATACTGCCCCTATGTACAAGAATATAACTACTATAATACTGCTCCCTATATACAAGAATATAACTACTATAATACTGCCCCTATGTACAAGAATATAACTACTATAATACTGCTCCCTATATACAAGAATATAACTACTATAATACTGCCTCTATGTACAAGAATATAACTACTATAATACTGCTCCTATGTACAAGAATATAACTACTATAATACTGCCCCCTATATACAAGAATATAACTACTATAATACTGCCCCTATGTACAAGAATATGACTACTATAATACTGCCCCCTATGTACAAGAATATAACTACTATAATACTGCTCCTATGTACAAGAATATGACTACAATAATACTGCCCCCTATGTACAAGAATATAACTACTATAATACTGCCCCTATGTACAAGAATATAACTACTATAATACTGCTCCTATGTACAAGAATATAACTACTATAATACTGTTCCCTATGTACAAGAATATAACTACTATAATACTGCCCCTATGTACAAGAATATAACTACTATAATACTGCCCCCTATGTACAAGAATATAACTACTATAATACTGCCCTATGTACAAGAATATAACTACTATAATACTGCTCCCATGTACAAGAATATAACTACTATAATACTGCCCTATGTACAAGAATATAACTACTATAATACTGCTCCTATGTACAAGAATATATCTACTATAATACTGCCCCCTATGTACAAGAATATAACTACTATAATACTGCCCTATGTACAAGAATATAACTACTATAATACTGCTCCTATGTACAAGAATATAACTACTATAATACTGCCCCCTATATACAAGAATATAACTACTATAATACTGCCCCTATGTACAAGAATATAACTACTATAATACTGCACCTATGTACAAGAATATAACTACTATAATACTGCCCCCTATATACAAGAATATAACTACTATAATACTGCCCCTATGTACAAGAATATAACTACTATAATACTGCTCCTATGTACAAGAATATAACTACTATAATACTGCCCCCTATGTGCAAGAATATAACTACTATAATACTGCCCCTATGTACAAGAATATAACTACTATAATACTGTTCCCTATGTACAAGAATATAACTACTATAATACTGCCCCTATGTACAAGAATATAACTACTATAATACTGCTCCTATGTACAAGAATATGACTACTATAATACTGCCCCCTATGTACAAGAATATAACTACTATAATACTGCTCCCTATGTACAAGCATATAACTACTATAATACTGCCCCCTATGTACAAGAATATAACTACTATAATACTGCTCCTATGTACAAGAATATAACTACTATAATACTGTTCCCTATGTACAAGAATATAACTACTATAATACTGCTCCTATGTACAAGAATATAACTACTGTAATACTGCCCCCTATGTACAAGAATATAACTACTATAATACTGCCCCTATGTACAAGAATATAACTACTATAATACTGCCCCCTATGTACAAGAATATAACTACTATAATACTGCCCCTATGTACAAGAATATAACTACTATAATACTGCTCCCTATATACAAGAATATAACTACTATAATACTGCCCCTATGTACAAGAATATAACTACTATAATACTGCTCCCTATATACAAGAATATAACTACTATAATACTGCCTCTATGTACAAGAATATAACTACTATAATACTGCTCCTATGTACAAGAATATAACTACTATAATACTGCCCCCTATATACAAGAATATAACTACTATAATACTGCCCCTATGTACAAGAATATGACTACTATAATACTGCCCCCTATGTACAAGAATATAACTACTATAATACTGCTCCTATGTACAAGAATATGACTACAATAATACTGCCCCCTATGTACAAGAATATAACTACTATAATACTGCCCCTATGTACAAGAATATAACTACTATAATACTGCCCTCTCTATACAAGAATATAACTACTATAATACTGCCCCTATGTACAAGAATATAACTACTATAATACTGCTCCTATGTACAAGAATATAACTACTATAATACTGTTCCCTATGTACAAGAATATAACTACTATAATACTGCCCCTATGTACAAGAATATAACTACTATAATACTGCCCCCTATGTACAAGAATATAACTACTATAATACTGCCCTATGTACAAGAATATAACTACTATAATACTGCTCCCATGTACAAGAATATAACTACTATAATACTGCCCTATGTACAAGAATATAACTACTATAATACTGCTCCTATGTACAAGAATATATCTACTATAATACTGCCCCCTATGTACAAGAATATAACTACTATAATACTGCCCTATGTACAAGAATATAACTACTATAATACTGCTCCTATGTACAAGAATATAACTACTATAATACTGCCCCCTATATACAAGAATATAACTACTATAATACTGCCCCTATGTACAAGAATATAACTACTATAATACTGCACCTATGTACAAGAATATAACTACTATAATACTGCCCCCTATATACAAGAATATAACTACTATAATACTGCCCCTATGTACAAGAATATAACTACTATAATACTGCTCCTATGTACAAGAATATAACTACTATAATACTGCCCCCTATGTGCAAGAATATAACTACTATAATACTGCCCCTATGTACAAGAATATAACTACTATAATACTGCCCCCTATGTACAAGAATATAACTACTATAATACTGCCCCTATGTACAAGAATATAACTACTATAATACTGCCCCTATGTACAAGAATATAACTACTATAATACTGCCCCTATGTACAAGAATATAACTACTATAATACTGCTCCTATGTACAAGAATATAACTACTATAATACTGTTCCCTATGTACAAGAATATAACTACTATAATACTGCCCCTATGTACAAGAATATAACTACTATAATACTGCCCCTATGTACAAGAATATAACTACTATAATACTGCCCCCTATGTACAAGAATATAACTACTATAATACTGCCCTATGTACAAGAATATAACTACTATAATACTGCTCCCATGTACAAGAATATAACTACTATAATACTGCCCTATGTACAAGAATATAACTACTATAATACTGCTCCTATGTACAAGAATATATCTACTATAATACTGCCCCCTATGTACAAGAATATAACTACTATAATACTGCCCTATGTACAAGAATATAACTACTATAATACTGCTCCTATGTACAAGAATATAACTACTATAATACTGCCCCCTATATACAAGAATATAACTACTATAATACTGCCCCTATGTACAAGAATATAACTACTATAATACTGCACCTATGTACAAGAATATAACTACTATAATACTGCCCCCTATATACAAGAATATAACTACTATAATACTGCCCCTATGTACAAGAATATAACTACTATAATACTGCTCCTATGTACAAGAATATAACTACTATAATACTGCCCCCTATGTGCAAGAATATAACTACTATAATACTGCCCCTATGTACAAGAATATAACTACTATAATACTGCTCCTATGTACAAGAATATAACTACTATAATACTGCCCCCTATGTACAAGAATATAACTACTATAATACTGCCCCCTGTGTACAAGAATATAACTACTACAATACTGCCCCTATGTACAAGAATATAACTACTATAATACTGCTCCTATGTACAAGAATATAACTACTATAATACTGCCCCCTATGTGCAAGAATATAACTACTATAATACTGCCCCTATGTACAAGAATATAACTACTATAATACTGCTCCTATGTACAAGAATATAACTACTATAATACTGCCCCCTATGTACAAGAATATAACTACTATAATACTGCCCCCTATGTACAAGAATATAACTACTATAATACTGCCCCCTATGTACAAGAATATAACTACTATAATACTGCTCCTATATACAAGAATATAACTGCTATAATATGGCTCCTATGTACAAGAATATAACTACAATAATACTGCCCCTATATACAATAATATATATCTACTATAATACTGCCTCTATGTACAAGAATATAACTACTATAATACTGCTCCTATGTGCAAGAATATAACTGCTATAATATGGCCCCTATATACAAGAATATAACTACTATAATACTCCTCCCTATATACAAGAATATAACTACTATAATACTGCCCCTATGTACAAGAATATAACTACTATAATACTGCCCCTATGTACAAGAATATAACTACTATAATACTGCCCCCTATGTACAAGAAAATAACTACTATAATACTGCCCCTATGTACAAGAATATAACTACTATAATACTGTCCTATGTACAAGAATATAACTACTATAATACTGCCCCTATGTACAAGAATATAACTACTATAATACTGCTCCTATGTACAAGAATATAACTACTATAATACTGCCCCCTATGTACAAGAATATAACTACTATAATACTGCTCCATGTACAAGAATATAACTACTATAATACTGCCCGTATGTAAAGAATATAACTACTATAATACTTATTAGTGATAAAATGTAATTACCGATACGTTCAAACATCACAGTAGTTCTGCAGCTTGTGACTGATGGGGCGCAGATCTCGGTAGTTGTATTTTTGCATGTTTTTCCATGGTAGTTTTCACACTTCTCACAGAGAAGACTGGTCCCTTTAGAATAACAGGGAATATATTATGTACGGATGACCATCAACTATTTCCTAAAATGGAACGTAGACGGCAGCCAAGACCAACGCCCGGAATGAGAAGAACCCAACAGTAAGTGGTCTATCCCCACCACCCACAGCCTACTTTAGGATTCAGTGTTGGACATGGCCAAGTTTGGAACTGGCCACCTCTGACATTGCTGAAGGCCTCAGTTTGGATGGTCCAGTATATCGAGAACATGGACTATTCCTTACCTGATGTAATGTAGATGAAGAACATTGACACAACCCTTAGGAAGTTCTCCATGGTGGTAGGAAGGATTGAGGAGCTCAGATCTCTTCTTCTCACCTTTGATGGTTGTTCTACATCTCCTTCTTATACCTGAAGAGAAGGAAGTTGTCCGGGTCAAATTCCATCTGTACATTAACTGTACTGATGTTTAATTAGGTTAATTCCACATTAGTGTGACCATCACCATTACTTCTCAACCCAATAATTACGAATTAATTACTTAATCCACATGACAAGATGTTTTTGTCTCTTCAATGACACCAAGGACGGACGTTTACTATTCTGACGTAAAATCTTATTACCCCACTCCTTAAGATGAAATATTGACTTATATGATGACATATTGCCGCTAAAGTTTATTATGTGTGGGACTGCAGGGGTAAGCTGATGTCAGGGGTGAATGAAGGAGACTGGGGAGGCTACTCTGACCCTAGGACTGTGAGCCCTGCACTCACAATGACCCTGGAGGCTACGTTGACCCTAGGACTGTGAGCCCTGCACTCACCATGACCCTGGAGGCTACGCTGACCCTAGGACTGTGGGCCCTGCACTCACCCTGATCCTGGAGGCTACGTTGACCCTAGGATTGTGGGCCCTGCACTCACCCTGACCCTGGAGGCTAAGCTGACCCTAGGACTGTGGGCCCTGCACTCACCCTGACCCTGGAGGCTACGCTGACCCTAGGACTGTGGGCCCTGCACTCACCATGACCCTGGAGGCTATGCTAACTCTAGGACTGTGGGCCCTGCACTCACCCTGACCCTGGAGGCTACGCTGACCCTGGGACTGTTGGCCCCGCACTCACCATGACCCTGGAGGCTACGCTGAGCCTAGAACTGTGGGCCCTGCACTCACCATGACCCTGGAGGCTATGCTGACTCTAGGACTGTGGGCCCTGCACTCACCATGACCCTGGAGGCTACGCTGACCCTAGGACTGTGGGCCCTGCACTCCCCCTGACCCTGGAGGTTACGCTGAGCCTAGGACTGTGGGCCCTGCATTCAACATGACCCTGGAGGCCACGCTGACCCTAGGACTGTCAGTTCTGCACTCACCCTGACCCTGGAGGCTACGCTGACCCTAGGACTGTGAGCCCTGCACTCACCCTGACCCTGGAGGCTACGCTAACCCTAGGACTGTGGAGCCTGCATTCACCATAACCCTGGAGGCTACGCTGACCCTAGGACTGTGGGCCCTGCACTCACCCTGACCCTGGAGGCTGTGCTGACCCTAGGACTGTGGGCCCTGCACTCACCCTGACCCTGGAGGCTATGCTGACCCTAGGACTGTGGTCCCTGCACTCACCCTGACCCTGGAAGCCATGCTGACCCTAGGACTGTGGGTCTTACACTCACCCTGACACTGGAGGTACCCTTTAAGGTAGGGAGGTCCAGGTCCCTGCCCTGGCCCTGTTTCCTGCCCGACCATGTCCTAATACCTCCCTCTGTACCTCCAACCCTGGGATAGAGCTAGACCCAAAGTAACAACCTCCCTCAAGCTACAAACAAGGGGATTAAACTGAAACACACTTACACCACAAACAGAAACAGAGGAGAGATAAAACGACAACGGAGGGAATAAACCAAAAGGGGTAGGAGCAAGAGACACCTGGGTACTCTCAAACAGCACAGACAACAAGTCACCAAAAAGAAGAATGCCACCGACGCCGGGATATCGCGACTGCAAGCAGAAACTATAATCGGCAATGGTACAGAAAAGCGGATGGGTGATAACTTGTCAAGATTGGACTTGCCTTGTTAAGGTTCTAAAATAAAGGAAAGGAGTGTTCCAAATTTTTGGAAATGGTTCCACCAAATTTAGGTAGGTCCCTGCCTGAAAACGGTCAGGTTTTATGATCTTCCTCCTGATTTTGGCACTTTCTGGACAGGCCTCGTTGCAGGACCTAAACATCCTGAGCCTTTAATACACCTAAAAAAAGAAAATGCCAAAATAAGACCAACATGAAGTAGAAAAAATGATAAATTCTTTATTAGTATATATTAAAGCAAGTAATGCAAAATATGCTCCACAGACGCTACTAAGAAAACTAGGGGCTACATAGCGAAAAATAGGAGGGGACGGGGGCGCTATAGAACCCGGCCACATTAAACTGTATAAAAAATTATTAGACACGAAACTTGCAGCAATGAGTTAAGGGCATGAAAAGAGCAATAGATACAGAAACAAGGGCAAAAAAAGAAGCAAATAAATGGACAAAATGATACTGTATATATGAAATCAAACTGAAGTAAATCAAAATGATCCAAAATATAAATAAATGAAAAAATATTCAAAAAGTCAGAACCTAAATATCAAACCTGAGATGATAATAATAATAGTGAGTTTAAGTAATAGAAATGCTGCTGCAGCTGACGCACGTTTCGCACATGTGCTTCATCAGGAATAGACTGTATTCTCAGACATCTTTTGGCTCACTAAGAGATGAGACTGAAGGGCTAGTTAGAACAGATTTGTGACAACTTAACTGATTGCTGGAGGTCCCAATTCTGAGAAAAGGGCTTTCAAATGCCTCTCTGGAATGGATGAGCAGCTGCGCATGCTCGACAATGCTCCATTCAATGTCTATGGTAATACAAGAGTATAGGTCATGTTCAAACATTACGGTGCACATTTCAGAGGCCCATTCTTGGGATTGGTGGAATTCCCAGTGATGGATAAGGAAAACTTACCAAGTTTAGGATTAGGGTGTTTTTTTTTGTAATTTAGGAAACTTGGCACAGAGTGACGAACGCTATTAATAGAAGAGATAACCATTACTTCCATGATGAATCCTCAATGGCTCCAGCACCACTACTCAAGTGATCCTTGCCTGTCCTGCCTAAAACAATTCACGTGACTGGTGCAGCCAATCAATAACTCCAGGGGGTACTGGACCCAAATGTGATCTTACATGCAGATATCACTGCTGAGGTCAATGATTGTCTGCAGAGGTAGTTGTAAGTGATGCATGCCAAATAATCACTCCAGGACTGGCAGGGACCACCAGAAAGCGGGACTATAGAGGTGACGATTCAACAGGAACTTAAAGCGGTTGGCCACTACTTTATCCTTAGGACCCTTTCACACTGCGTTATTACCTACATTCACTGGTCCCTTCGGGTCCTCCATCCGAACCCCCCCCCCCGCAAAACGGGTGTTGATGGGCACATCGATTGTAATGGTGCAGAAGGAGTCACCGTGTGCTCTGTCTTGCACCATTTTCAGGCATATACTACTACTTGTGGTTGCCCACCTGCAGAGAGCATATACGCACAAAAATGGTACAAGACAGACTCCGTCTGCACTATTAAAGTCAAATGGCCCCGTCGGCGCATGCGTCTGAAACCCGTTTTGCAGGGAGGTTTGAATGGAGGACCCGACAGCACCAGTGACCGTAGGTAATAACGCAGTGTGAAAGCGGCCTTACGGTAGGTCATCAATGTCAGAGCGGCCAGGGTCCAACACCTAGAACACCCTCTGATCAACTGTTTTTGGTGCCGGCGGTGGCAGCAGGTGGCCGGAAATGCTCAGTTCAATCAATAAGAGGTGGATATGCAGTATTCGGTTCCAGCCACTATCAGAAGATGGAGCAGCTCTGGAACTCAGCATTTCTTTCCCCCTGCTGCAACTGTAGCGCCCCTGTACCCTTGGGCCTACCCCCTTAGGTACCCAGAACCCCAGTGCCTGTACCAACAAAAACCAAAGTAATCCCAGTTTTCCCCAACATTCCCCCATATAATAGTACTTAGCTAGAATGGGACCAATGGATGGCCGCATAGAGGTGGAGCCAATCCAGTCCACTAGTAGACCAGGTGGGAGGGGCAGACTGTGGTGAAGAGTCAGAAAGTGTGAGTTGTAGAAGAGTGAAGGTGGAAGTGAAAGGAAACCCTGACTCGGGTTGTCGGTGACCTGGTACCCAGGAGAAGTGGTTGCCGGTGGAGTACAGTGGAGTACTCCCGGAACTATGCACCGACGGGGGTACAGGACCCTATGACAGGACACAGCTTCAACCCAACCTGGTAATACCTGCACAGCAAAGGGGACCATCAAGGACCTTGCTGACCCTAAAGAATCCGAAGTCTCAGTAGCAAAGAGAGAGCCGGGGACAGGACCAGAGACTCCAACCCCACAGGGTTCACGCTACTGTCAGGTGGACAGAAGTGGGCAAATCACAGAACGGGGACCCCCAGTGGTGTTCTATACCACGGAGACCCACTTACCAGAGACAGGTGCAGGGGAAGAAGGTACTAGAGAACCAAACTGGTACTGGGATGAAGGGAACCTGGAGGCGAAACCAGCTGACCTCGATCAACCAGTTAACACCTGCAGAAAGTGAGTAAACCAGTCGCACTGATTACTTGTATGGACTACCTTCTTCAGACGCCCACCGCACCGTACACCCGCTGGGGCAATATCCTACTTGCAGAGGGATAACCATTCTAGCTGCCAATACCATCAGCCCCAGTAGAGACATTCTGCAACGGCGGCTCCCTACACTTAGCCGCAACTCCGCAAGTGGCGACACATGTGAACATTATCATATTCTCCCCTATAAACATCCTCATTACAAAAAGGGCCCAGGGCACGGAACCGGGTAACGGCCATCACCGTGACATCCCCAATAGAGACTCTGCCCGGAACCGAGTACCCCATATCCCTGGGTGCTACACAACCACTGGCACCAAGAACAGTTGATCGAAGGGGGTATCGGGAGTCAGACCCTGTCCGATCAGACATTGATGACCTACACTAAGGGTAGCTTTACACGCTACGAGATTGCTAGCCGATGCTAGCGATGGCGAGTGTGATAGCACCCGCCCCTATCGTTATGCCGATATGTGAAGATCGCTGCCGTAGCGAACAGTATCGCTACGGCAGCGTCACACGTACTTACCTGCTCGGCGACGTCGCTGTGCCCGGCGAACCACCTCCTTTCTAAGGGGGCAGTTCGCTCGGCGTCACAGCGACATCACTAAGCGGCCGCCCAATCAAAGCGGAGGGGCGGAGATGAGCGGGACCAACATCCCGCCCACCTTCTTCCTTCCTCACTGCTGGCGGGTGGCAGGTAAGGAGAGGTTCCTCGTTCCTGCGGCGTCACACGTAGCGATGTGTGCTGCCGCAGGGACCAAGATCAACTTCGCCCAAGCAACAGCAGCGATAATTGGGAGAGGACCCCCATGTCAGCGAGGAGCGATTTTGGACTTTTTTTAAACGATCCAAAATCGCTCCTAGGAGTCACATACAACGAGATCGCTACAGCGGCCGGATGTGTGTCACAAAATCCGTGACCCCAACGAGATCGCTGTATCGATCTCGTAGCATGTAAAGCCCGCTTAAGGGGTACTTTGCACGTTGCGACATCGCTATTGCGATATCGTCGGGGTCAAATCGAAAGTGACGCACATCCGGCGCCGGTAACGACGTCGCAACGTGTAAAGCCTAGATGCGCCAATAAACGATCGCAAAAGCATCGAAAATCGGTGATCTGTGTAGCGTCAGTCATTTTCATAATGTCGCACCAATAGGAGATACGATGTTGTTCCTCGTTCCTGCGGCAGCGCACATTGCTGTGTGTGAAGCTGCAGGAGCGAGGAACATATCCTTACCTGCCTCCACTGGCTTTGCGCAAGGAAGGAGTTGGGCGGGATGTTTACGTCCCGCTCAGCTCCGCCCCTCCGCTTCTATTGGCTGCCTGCCGTGTGACGTTGCTGTGACGCTGCACGACTCGTCGAAGGAGGCGGGTCACCAGCCAGAGCGACGTCGCAGGGCAGGTAAGTGCGTGTGAAGCTGCCATAGCGATAACGTTCGCTACGGCAGCTATCACAAGATATCATATGTGCGACGGGGGCGGGGACTATCGCGCTTGACATCGCAACATCGGCTTGCGATGTCGCAGCGTGCAAAGTAAGTACCCCTAAGGATAGACCATCAATGTAAAGGTTGTGGCCAATCTCTTTATTTTAGAACATTCTCTACCCATAACCAAACTACTTAAAGTCCATTTTAATTGTGATTGTAGGAATGCAGCTTTGAATAGACAGATTCCACAGAAGTAATTCACAAGTCGGCATCAAAAGAAATGGAGAGAAACACATCATAGTGCGACAGAAACATTGTGTTCCCGACTATAGGAACACAACAGAGAAGAATGTTCTCCTATAATGATAATAGCTGCGTATATAAACAGTGTGACCAATCAAAAGAGGAAATCCGAATAATAATGGTGCGAAGAGTAAGAGTAGAAGACTGTAGACAGTGACCGGAAAAACAAGACGGAAGGATCAAGGAACATTCCGAGCAAAACAGATACATTGTGTTCTACCGTGTGCATTGCCCGAGGCACAGATCATCCCGGCGTCACCAGGGAAGAGGACACATGGGACGACTCCTCAGAGGATCACATTTCCCTGGAGTCTTCCTTTAAAGAGTAATCATCCGAAATCCATAAATCAATAGTGCATGTCAAAATAAGAAACTTTGTAATACATCGTATCAGAGAATTCTGCTTCTTTCTCCTCCAGGACTGATCTGTCATTCTCAATTCATGGGCAAAATCTGCAACTTGTGTCTTCAGTACAGAGAGATTTTCCCATGCGCCTCCGCTAGTGCCATTGTCCTAAAGTCTGCCGGGAGGTCAACGTAGGACAGCACTGGTGTAAAATTTAAAACAGGAGGAAGATACAGACATCAGAGACAGTGGGGTGGCCGGGGAGAGCCAAAGACCCTACCCACAGTCTAACCCCACAGTCCCGCCTCACAGTCCCTCCCCACAGTCCTGCCCCACAGCCCCCCTCCATAGGTAGTCCCCACAGTCCCTACCCACAGTTCTGCCCCTCAGTCACTCCCTACAGTCCCACCCCATAGTCCCTCCCCACAGTTCTGCCCCACAGTCCCTCCCCACAGTTCTGCCTCTCAGTCCCTCCCCACACTCCCTCCCCCCAGTTCCACTCCACAGTATATATCAGCTTCACAGTTCTGCCCCATAGTTCCTCCCCACAGTCCTGCCCACAGTCCCTCCCCACAATCCTGCCCCCAATCCCTCCACACAGCTCTGCCTCGCAGTCGCTCCTTACAGTCCCACCCCATAGTCTCTCCCCACAGTTCTGCCCTACAGTACCTCCCCACAGTTTTGCCTCACAGTCCCTCCCCACATTTCTGCCCCCAATCCCTCCCCACAGTCCTGCCCCCAATCCCTCCCCACAGCCCTGCTCCGCAGTCGCTCCCTACAGTCCCACCCCACCAAAGTCCCTCCCCACAGTTTTTCCCCACAGTCTCTCCCCACAATCTTGCCCCACAGTCCCTCCCTACAGTCGTGCTCCAGAGTCCTTCCCCACAGTCCTGCCCCACAGCCCCACTCCATAAATAGTCCCCTTAGTCCCTCTCCACAGTTCTGCCCCGCAGTAACTCCCTATAGTCCCACCCCATAGTCCCTCCCCACAGTTCTGTCCCACAGTCCCTCCCCATAGTTCTGCCCCACAGTCCCTCCCCACAGTTCTGCCCCACAGTCCCACCACACACTCCCTTCCCACAGACCCACCGCACACTCCCTCCCCCAGTTCCACTCCACAGTATATAGCAACTTCACAGTTCTGCCCCATAGTTCCTCACCACAATCCTGCCCCCAGTCCCGCTTCACAGTCCCTCCCCACAGTCCCTTCCCACAGTCCTGCCCCCAATCCCTCCCCAAAGACCTGCCCCACAGTAGTTCTCTACAGTCCCACCCCATAGTCCCTCCCCACAGTTCTGCCCCACAGTCCCTCCCCACAGTCCAGCTCCACAGTATATAGCAGCTCCACAGTCCTCCCCACAGTCACGCTCCGATGTACCAAAAACTGAGCCACCATGCCGCCCAGTTATGTTATGCTATTAAACTTGTGGTCACAGCTTAAAGGGGATGTCCATATTCTTAAATGGGAACAGTTACAAAGTGCTGGTACAAATAAGCAACTTTGCAATTTACTTCCTATTAACTTTCCTTTCTGCTCTTAAGAATAGAGGGATTTTCATTGTATAGTGGACTGTTCATTGCTTAGATTGCCGACTACCATTGCAGTCCATTTGTGGGGACCCATCTCCTAGGTAGGGAGCGCAGCTCTTCCAGTTCTCTGTTATAGAGCTTGTAAGCGCTGCTGTGAAGCTGGCCAGATCCCTGGATCACATGAGCTTTAGTGCCATCATACGCAACCATGCCATTGACCCGACAGGAGGGAAGCCTAAACCTCTAAATAGGCAACCCCTTTAAGCCTCAACTTCTGCTTTAAAACTCTTTCCTATGAACTTTGCTAATTCCTGAGATATGATCCCCTTGTCCCTGTGAATAAATCTACTGTTATTAGCCAAAGGGGTGTGTCCATCAATAACACACCCACAAAGAATTGAGGAACACGCCCACTTTACTAACAAGTCTTGATTTACACAGAAAGTAGACGAGGCATATCTTAGAAACTCAGCGTGGCAGGAAGAAAAGAAAAATGGCTGATTCCAGAAAACAGAGGCATTTACACCAGGTAAAGAAAAATAAAATGGCAAATGACAACTTTTTGAATAATAAATGTTTTTATTGTTTTTGATATTTTTACATTTTGAGTTGGAAAAACTAAACATATTGATGTTTATTATTATATAAAATTTATAATAATTAGACTTGGCATAAGACTAAATAACCCCCTTAAAGTTCTTCATTCCTCCAAAAATTCGGAACGGTGAGTAATAGACAGGGAGGAGGGAGATGCAGGTGCAGTATCTGTGTCTTTGAGGCTGTAGAAGGAAAGGGGAGGGGATAAAGGAGCTTTGAGAACTCTGGCTGAGCATCACAGCAGGAAGACTCCACCCACTGGGCAGGCAGAGGGAGAGAGAGAATATGCAGTGGGAGAGAGAGAGAATATGCAGTGGGAGAGAGAGAATATTCAGTGGGATAGAGAGAGAGAATATGCAGTGGGAGAGAGAGAATATGCAGTGGGAGAGAGAGAATATGCAGTGTGATAGAGAGAGAGAATATGCAGTGGGAGAGAGAGAATATGCAGTGGGAGAGAGAGAATATGCAGTGGGAGAGAGAGCGAATATGCAGTGGGAGAGAGAGAGAACATGCAGTGGGAGAGAGAGAGAATATGCAGTGGGAGAGAGAGAATATGCAGTGTGATAGAGAGAGAGAATATGCAGTGGGAGAGAGAGAGAATATGCAGTGGGGGAGAGAGAGAGAATATGCAGTGGGAGAGAGAGAATATGCAGTGTGATAGAGAGAGAGAATATGCAGTGGGAGAGAGAGAATATGCAGTGGGAGAGAGAGAATATGCAGTGGGAGAGAGAGAATATGCAGTGGGATAGAGAGAGAGAATATGCAGTGGGAGAGAGAGAATATGCAGTGGGAGAGAGAGAATATGCAGTGTGATAGAGAGAGAGAATATGCAGTGGGAGAGAGAGAATATGCAGTGGGAGAGAGAGCGAATATGCAGTGGGAGAGAGAGAGAACATGCAGTGGGAGAGAGAGAGAATATGCAGTGGGAGAGAGAGAATATGCAGTGTGATAGAGAGAGAGAATATGCAGTGGGAGAGAGAGAGAATATGCAGTGGGGGAGAGAGAGAGAATATGCAGTGGGAGAGAGAGAATATGCAGTGTGATAGAGAGAGAGAATATGCAGTGGGAGAGAAAGAGAATATGCAGTGGGGGAGAGAGAGAATATGCAGTGGGAGAGAGAGAATATGCAGTGGGAGAGAGAGAATATGCAGTGGGAGAGAGAGAATATGCAGTGGGAGAGAGAGAGAACATGCAGTGGGAGAGAGAGAGAACATGCAGTGGGAGAGAGAGAGAACATGCAGTGGGAGAGAGAGAGAATATGCAGTGTGATAGAGAGAGAGAATATGCAGTGGGAGAGAGAGAGAATATGCAGTGGGGGAGAGAGAGAGAATATGCAGTGGGGGAGAGAGAGAGAATATGCAGTGTGATAGAGAGAGAGAATATGCAGTGGGAGAGAGAGAATATGCAGTGGGAGAGAGAGAGAGAACATGCAGTGGGAGAGAGAGAGAACATGCAGTGGGAGAGAGAGAATATGCAGTGGGGGAGAGAGAGAGAATATGCAGTGGGAGAGAGAGAGAATATGCAGTATGATAGAGAGAGAGAATATGCAGTGGGAGAGAGAGAGAACATGCAGTGGGAGAGAGAGAGAATATGCAGTGTGATAGAGAGAGAGAATATGCAGTGGGAGAGAGAGAGAATATGCAGTGGGGGAGAGAGAGAGAGAATATGCAGTGGGAGAGAGAGAATATGCAGTGTGATAGAGAGAGAGAATATGCAGTGGGAGAGAAAGAGAATATGCAGTGGGGGAGAGAGAGAGAATATGCAGTGGGAGAGAGAGAATATGCAGTGGGAGAGAGAGAGAGAACATGCAGTGGGAGAGAGAGAGAACATGCAGTGGGAGAGAGAGAGAATATGCAGTGGGAGAGAGAGAGAATATGCAGTGTGATAGAGAGAGAGAATATGCAGTGGGAGAGAGAGAGAATATGCAGTGGGGGAGAGAGAGAGAATATGCAGTGGGAGAGAGAGAATATGCAGTGTGATAGAGAGAGAGAATATGCAGTTGGAGAGAAAGAGAATATGCAGTGGGGGAGAGAGAGAATATGCAGTGGGAGAGAGAGAATATGCAGTGGGGGAGAGAGAGAGAATATGCAGTGGGAGAGAGAGAATATGCAGTGTGATAGAGAGAGAGACTATGCAGTGGGAGAGAGAGAGACTATGCAGTGGGGGAGAGAGAGAGAATATGCAGTGGGAGAGAGAGAATATGCAGTATGATAGAGAGAGAGAATATGCAGTGGGGGAGAGAAAGAGAATATGCAGTGGGAGAGAGAGAGAATATGCAGTGGGGGAGAGAGAGAGAATATGCAGTGGGAGAGAGAGAATATGCAGTGTGATAGAGAGAGAGAATATGCAGTGGGAGAGAAAGAGAATATGCAGTGGGGGAGAGAGAGAATATGCAGTGGGAGAGAGAGAGACTATGCAGTGGGGGAGAGAGAGAGAATATGCAGTGGGAGAGAGAGAATATGCAGTATGATAGAGAGAGAGAATATGCAGTGGGGGAGAGAGAGAGAATATGCAGTGGGAGAGAGAGAATATGCAGTGGGGGAGAGAGAGAATATGCAGTGGGGGGGAGAGAGAGAATATGCAGTGGGAGAGAGAGAATATGCAGTGTGAGAGAGAATATGCAGTGGGAGAGAGAGAGAATATGCAGTGGGGGAGAGAGAGAGAGAATATGCAGTGGGAAAGAGAGAATATGCAGTATGATAGAGAGAGAGAATATGCAGTGGGAGAGAGAGAGAGAATATGCAGTGGGAGAGAGAGAATATGCAGTGGGAGAGAGAGAGAGAATATGCAGTGGGAGAGAGAGAATATGCAGTGTGATAGAGAGAGAGAATATGCAGTGGGAGAGAGAGAATATGCAGTGGGGGAGAGAGAGAGAATATGCAGTGGGAGAGAGAGAATATGCAGTATGATAGAGAGAGAGAATATGCAGTGGGAGAGAAAGAGAATATGCAGTGGGGGAGAGAGAGAATATGCAGTGGGAGAGGGAGAGAATATGCAGTGGGAGAGGGAGAGAATATGCAGTGGGAGAGAGAGAGAATATGCAGTGGGAGAGAGAGAGAATATGCAGTGGGAGAGAGAGAATATGCAGTGGGAGAGAGAGAGAGAATATGCAGAGAGAGAGAGAGAATATGCAGTGGGAGAGAGAGAGAAAATATGCAGTGGGAGAGAGAGAGAGAGAGAGAGAATATGCAGTGTGATAGAGAGAGAATATGCAGTGGGGGAGAGAGAGAATATGCAGTGAGAGAGGGAGAGAATATGCAGTGGGAGAGGGAGAGAATATGCAGTGGGAGAGAGAGAGAATATGCAGTGGGAGAGAGAGAGAATATGCAGTGGGAGAGAGAGAATATGCAGTGGGAGAGAGAGAGAGAATATGCAGTGGGAGAGAGAGAGAAAATATGCAGTGTGATAGAGAGAGAGAGAGAGAGAGAGAGAATATGCAGTGTGATAGAGAGAGAATATGCAGTGGGAGAGAGAGAATATGCAGTGGGAGAGAGAGAGAATATGCAGTGGGAGAGAGAGAATATGCAGTGTGATAGAGAGAGAATATGCAGTGGGAGAGAGAGAATATGCAGTGTGATAGAGAGAGAATATGCAGTGGGAGAGGGAGAATATGCAGTGGGAGAGAGAGAATATGCAGTGGGAGAGAGAGAATATGCAGTGGGAGAGAGAGAGAGAGAGAATATGCAGTGTGATAGAGAGAGAATATGCAGTGGGAGAGAGAGAATATGCAGTGGGAGAGAGAGAATATGCAGTGTGATAGAGAGAGAATATGCAGTGGGAGAGAGATAATATGCAGTGGGAGAGAGAGAATATGAAGTGATGGCAACTGCAGGAAAATAACTGAGAACTCTAGAAATTCTCTTTACTGATCCCAACCCTCGACATTGTACATTTTTCAGCTTTTTTTAGTTTTTCATTAGTCTTGACCCTCTTTGATGGCTTTAATGTGATATAGGAAGAAATGTTTAGCTGTTGACAGGCACGCTGTTATCGTCCTCTTCTTGGTGCTGGACGCCTTCTGTACAGCTGAACCGGATTTTACTGCTTTCTTCCGGTGGTGACGAGGCAGCCGGGCAGGCACTTGAAGTGGCACAACCTTGAAAGGAAATGTTTTTTGGTGCTTCTGAAAAAAAACAAAAAAAAAAATGTCAGACACTTGATTTCTCGCTGTCCAAATCAGTCGTCCTGTGACTTGCTGGAAATGAGTGGGGTTTAGTTGCAATACCAGACACTGCCTATATACAAGAGTGGCGCTATTTTTATGTTACTTAGTAGCCTTAGGGTTGCCTTCATTATATACATATGTGGGTACACACTAGGGGCACGTCTGGTGCTACACATTAGGAGCTTGTGCAGTACTGCACAATAGGAGCACGTGCGGTCCCATGTCGCCTGCCTACTTATGATTTCAGCTCTGATATCAGGGCTGATGATGTTACACCTGCACATAACTTTCATCCACAGGTATATCAACGCCAAAAATAAACATTCTACGGGCATTTCCTAATGTTCCTAACTATATTTGACAACACATTAGCAAGTGTAATACTAAATTATTTAGTGTATGTGTGCCACCCTGGCAAAACCTGGGTGTCACAGAGGTCTGCATCCATCTTTTTGGTGCAGATCTCACTCTCCCTTGGGGAGTTTCCCACACAGATACACACCAGCCAATTAGGCCCTACTCACCCCCTCCCCAGGAAAATGGGAGGGGGTGAGAGGAGCTTAGGAAGGGCAGAGCAGAGTTTGAGCTGTAGTCAGTCTGCAGGAGGAGAGAGGTCTGGAAGGAGCTCCATTGTGGAGCTAGGTAGAGTGGCAGCAAGGGCCTCAGGAATAGGCCAGCCGATTGTGGTGGACCGAAATGGTCCGGGGCAGGGTAGTGGCCCGCCGGTGTCAACTGTCGGGGCCCTGTCCAGGCCTGTGCACGGAACAGACACAGACATCAGGCAGGAGAAAAACACCTGAATTACCCACACGGGTATGGGACCTGTCCTCACAGCATCCGTGGGCACCAGTTACCAGCAACCTGGTTAATTCCTGGACTCGTGTCAGTTATTACCTTATACAGTGAGTACTCCTGCACCACCCGGTCCAAGCCGTGGACTGCACCCATCACTCCCCAATCCATTACACCGGGGTCCTGGGACATCAACACCCTACCCGTGGAAGGAAAATCACCACCTTGCTGCCCCTCACCATCCCTGGGATGCTTTGACCGGCAGCGGCGGTGCTCCATTACCTCACCGCACACCACGGGTGGCGTCACGGATCATAGACTTACAAATTCCCCTGTACATAATCCCTCTTCTTGGTTGTGGAGCCTGGGATCACAGACCGGGTCACGCCACCGTGATACCTACAGAAGTGACCACTTGGCCCGGATCCGAGTACCCCCTATCCCTGGGCGACACATATATCTTGACATAGCACATACACCATGTTCCAAATTATTAGGCAAATTGGATTTAAGTGTGCTAGCAATTAATAATGAAACTCATTGATGGTATTGTGTCTCAGGGTCTTTAGATCACTGAAATCAATCTCAGATACCTGTGATAATTAGTTTGCCAGGTGAAGCCCAATAAAAGGAAAACTGGATGTTCCACAATATTAAGCAGCCACAGTTTTCAAGTAACATGGGAAAGAAAAAGGATCTCTCTGCTGCCGAAAAGCATCAAATAGTGCAATGCCTTGGACAGGGGATGAAAACATTAGATATTTCACGAAAACGTAAGCGTGATCATCGTACTGTGAAGAGATTTGTGGCTGATTCTGAGCACAGACGTGTTGGTGCTGATAAAGGCAGAATGAGGAAGGTTTCGCCGGGCAAATCCATCGGATTAAGAGAGCAGCTACTAAAAAGCCCTTACAAACCAGCAAACAGATATTTGAAGATGCTGGTGCCTCTGGAGTCCCTCGAAGCTCAAGGTGTAGGATCCTTCAAAGGCTAGATGTGGTGCATAAACCTACTATTTGGCCACCCCAACCAGTGATCACAAGCAGAAATAGTTGCAGTGGGCCCAGACATACATGAAGACTAACAGTCTTGTTTACTGATGAGTGTCGAGCAACCCTGGATGGTCCAGATGGATGGAGTAGTGGATGGTTGGTGGATGGCCACCATGTCCCAACAAGGCTGCGACGTCAGCAAGGAGGTGGAGGAGTCATGTTTTGGGCCAGAATCATGGGGAGACATCTGGTAGACCCCTTTGGGGTTCCTGAAGGTGAGAAAATGACCTCTGCAAAGTATATAGAGTTTCTGACTGACAACTTTCTTCCATGGTACAAAAAGCAGAAACGTGTCTTCAGGATCAAAATCATCTTCATGCATGACAATGCACCATCTCATGCTGCAAAGAATACCTCTGTGTCGTTGGCTGCTATGGCATAAAAGGAGATAAACTCATGGGGTGGCCACCACCTTCCCCTGACCTCAACCTTATAGAGAACCTTTGGAGTATCATCAAGCAAAAGATCTATGAGTGTGGGAGGCAGCTCTAGGAGGCCATTCTGACATCATGCAAAGAAATTCAAGCAGAGACTCTCCAAAAACTCACAAGTTCAATGGATGTAAGAATTGTGAAGATGATATCAAAGAAGGGTTCGTATGTTAACAGGTAACTTGGCCTGTTAAGATGTTTTGGATTTTAATAGCTTTTTATTTCAGTGAATGTGACCTCCTAATGCTGCAAATTCCACAAATGAGCATTTTGTTTAGAAACTCTACTGTGCCTAATAATTTGGAACAGGAAGATTATACTGTTATCATCGGGAGGATTCTTTAATAACATTCGATGTATCTGTGACGCCCTGGCCCCCAGGGATCACAGGTAACATAACACCATACCTCATACACACCCCCCACATTCCCTGTAGGACACAACCGTCACCCGAAAGGGAGACCTGATGCCTCCCTCAGGGCAGGTAGGGCACACCAGGTGGGCGGAGCCAGGCAGAAAGGCACGCCCACCGAGGAGACTACTGTCCTGAGGCAGGAAGTTCAGTAACCAGTGTAGTACAGACAGTGAAAGTGGCAGGAGGTGTCACAACTGAACACACACGTCAGGCAGGCAGACGGTGGTGGCCGTCTGCAGTTGTCCCGGTGGCCAACCGGCAGAACCGTACGGACCGGCTTTGGGTTGGAGCCCGCCGGCCCTGAATCGAGGAGTCAAACGTTTTACCGGAGCACCGAGTACCGGGTACTCAGACCCCGACCTAGCTCAGAACCCACCGAGTATAGGCAAATTGACTGATTGCTGGCTGGACCTCACGGGTTCATCCACACACAAGTCCCGTCAGAAGGCAACAGCCCACCGTCTCGAGTGAGAGCCATCGCCAAGGGCCAAACACCCAAAGGGCCAGCGCCTGCGGGCAACAGAGGGCTCCTCCGGCAGTCAAAGCGCCGAGGGGCGGGCTACCACTGCCCAGGCAGGGGAGCCAAACGGGCAGCAAAGGTGCGGGGGAAAAGGGGCCACCACCAACCCCACAAGGGACGCCGGTGGCCGTCTGCGGGACCCGATCTTCGCCGAGCTTTGGTTTGCCAGTGACTCTGAGTGTGAATGACTGTGGGTGCATCGGTGCCACCCAGGCACGGCACCGCAGCGCGGCCCTCTTGCACCGCGACCCCCTCAGCAGCGCCCGTCCCCTCGCCACCGGGCCCCGGGACACACTGTCCCTGCCCACGGAGGGGCTGGCACCCAGGCTGCGCCACAACACCGTCCCCCGGGAGCCCCACCATCGTCTGCGGCGGTGGTGCATCACCTCGCCGCGACCCGTGGTTGGCGTCGCGACTCGCCCAGCCGCCTCTTGACCTTCCCAGCTGCGCACCCCTACTCGACACCGCCAGTCCGGCTAACAGAGTGACGTAGTCCCCGGTCCGGAGGCGCTCGAGCCACCAACAAACCGAGCCCGGACCCGAGCGGCTCGGCCTGCAGGAGCAGCCGAACGCCCAGGGCGGTACACATCGACTCTTCTGGCATCACAAACAGGATTCGGACAGTCCAGTTACCTGTGGAAGTGCGCCTTAGAGAATCCCGTCAGCGGCGTCCTGACGAAAAATTTGAAGATCCGCCATCTTGGCGCCAAAGTTCCCGCTCGAGTCTTCTTCCCAAGCAGTGAGGGCGCGAAGTGAGAAGCCCCGCCCCTGGGTAGGAGGAGTACAAGGAAAAACTAAGGGGGAAGAAAATGTCGGTGCCTGGCGGAGGAGCGCTGGCCGCAGGAGCGGCGGTGCTTGAAGACAGCATGTAATTAGCGCTGCAGAGTGCAGGGACGCCAGGACTCGGCCGAAACACGTTCCTGGACCCAGCAGCAAGATGCGCCAGGAGCTCCAGGCCACGGTCCACTCCATGATGGTGGAGTGGACGTCGGAGAAGAAGGGCCTGGCTGCAACCGTGTGGGCATGCGAAGTGGAGGTGGTTTCCGAGGAGCGGGTAAGCAACCCATGCCCCTATGTCCCCAAGGGAACGGCCGCTGCATCTGAGGGGCCCGGCCTGCTGCCATCCACTACGCCACCTCCCTTACTGCCCATGCCCGCGGCCACCGCCCTGACCGACCCGTTACCACTGTCACCGGTAGCGGAGCCCACAGCGTCTGTGGGAGAGGGCCCAGACCTGTGGCCCCCGGGCCTTACCTTTACCACCGCCCTGGCACCCGTGCCGGCTCCCATCCTGGCCGCGATGGAGATGACGACGGCCCCGGCAGTCCGCCCGGCCGCAACGGAGGCGATCCACGACCCGACGCCAGCACCGCAAGTCACGCTGACCGCTTCCAGACACCCGGCCTCGGCTGAGGCACCGTGGGGACGTAGCTGCCAAGCGGCAGAGCAGGCCACATCACAGCGGGGCCCCTCACTACTGAAGGTGCCGGACGTAGTCGGCACGGAGGGACTCCGGCTGGGCCCGTCCCCCACACCGGCTGACCAGGAGTGGCAGCCATGGCAGCTGTGCCCTAAGACTGCTGCTTAAGGAAGAAGGATGCTGATGTGGTAGCGGATCCCAACTACCATGTTAAAGTCCCAGTTGGGACCGCCGTGTGTTTGTGGTAGCCCGTTGGCTATGAAGTGCCCGTCCCCATTGGGACTTATGTTTTGAACTGCCCCGTTTAACCCCCGTTGCATGAGGGACTTCTCATGGACAAGGCCATGGACTTGCTGGCCACCCAAAAACTATTGGGCTTGAAAATATTGTCCCAACCTGCCCCTTTGACATGCCTTCCTGTTCCGTTAGCCTCCAGAGAGGCATATTGCAGGAAGGACCTGCAGCAGAGTAGGCTGGGGTTCGGTCACCATCAGGACCGGTGACCATCCTCCGGGGAGCCCGTTTGCAACTGCCGGGTGCGCCGCACCGTACCCGTTCCCGCCTGGGTGACCTAGCCCCATTCTTGTTTCCGGACTGGGGAAAAGGGGTGGTGCCTCTTAGGGGCAGCATCAACGCTAGGTTGTTTGGGTGGGAAGGCGTAAGGACATGAACCGTTCCCGTATTATTAAAATGTTTTTATGCAACGTTTAAGCAAGTCTCGTGCATCACCTCGCCGCGACCCGTGGGTGGTGTCGCGACTCGCCCAGCCGCCTCATGGCCTTCCTGGCTGCACACCCCTACCCGACACCGCCAGTCCGGCTAACAGAGCGACGTGGCCCCTGGTCTGGAGGCGCTCGAGCCACCAACAAACCGAGCCCGGACTCCAGCGGCTCGGCCTGCAGGAGCAGCCGAGCCCTCAGGGCGGTACACATCCTCTAACGGGTGATGACTTTTATTAGACTGACTGTCATTTGCAACGACTATGTAGGAAAATCAGAGAAAAATATAATTTGCATAATAATTTGGAACATGGTGTAGAGTCTAAATCAAAGAAAAGGCTTGGAACAATCCAAATAGCTTACCTTTAGCACCAATGTTTATGTAACCCGAATATCTCATGCACATGACTTCTAGACCGGTACATAGGGTGTCAATATTGGGAGTACATCCGTCCAGTCCTTGCTCCATGCAGAACGGACATTTCAACCCGTTCATTGTCAAGTTCCGTTCAGGGACTGAAAGATAAGATGTGATTAATGAGCGATTTATAGCTCTATATAGGACAATGGCGACCCTTCCTTTATACTCACCCTGCGGAGTCTCCTTGTTACAATAGTCTGAATCGCAGCATATGCCTGTCGCTGCAACATGGGTGTCATTTAAGGTGAATGAATAGGAAATGTTACAAATGTTGGGCAAGCCGCAGGATTTTTGAGGCATCTGTACATTGAATGTTTCTAGGGATAAAAATCAAAATATGATTTTAGTGTCAAGTATCTTTATATCATATATAACATCTTCAGATTTCTGAAACCAAGCCTGTGCACCTTAAAGCTTCAATCCTCCTCCTTAAAGGGGCTATTCCCCATCTTCATAAATGTATACAGTCATATAGTTCTTGTAAATCCAAGCAACTTTCCAATTTGCTGCCTGTTAAAATTTTCATCCGTTCTTTAGATATAAACACTTTTTTCTTTTGTTTACATCTAGTTGCTTTGGAAACCGACCACCGGCGGTGGTCGGTCTCCTAGGCAACGAGCTGTAAACAAAAGAAAAGTGTTAATATCTCAGGAACGGCTGCAAATTTTAAAAAGCAGTAAATTGCAAAAGTGTTTGTTTTTGAGATCGCTATCCATCTAGAAAGTTTGGAATAACCCTTTAATGATACCAATTCTGATCTGATTACCAAGGACTTATCTTCAGGAAAGTCATACAATCAGCTAGTGATTTGCATCTATCTGGGTAACCCTTTGTTGTTCCGGGTTCATCAGTAATGAAGACGTATAGTTAGCGTTTCTACTGGGCTTCATAAAGAAGGGTGCCCTTAAAGGGATTATTTCATGGAAGCAATTTATAGATATTATTTGTATAGAATTTAATCTGGAAGACAATGCTGATATTTAAAAGGGACAACCCATGCTGTGAAGCTTTGCTGGCCCTCAACAGATGAAGCCTCTGGTGATCGGCTGGTGGATACGATAAGCAGCAGCACTTTAATCCTGCAGTGGCCACTAGAGGAGAAATGAGGTAGTACATGGTGTCATCTCTTTATCTATGGGTCATTTTCTCTGCCCTCCCTGAGACTGTCAATACTTTTCTCCCTGTCCACATTGTGGAAATCAGAAAGGTGCCCTTAAAGGGACTCTTATGGAAGAATCTTAGAGATATTATTTGTATAGAATTTAATCTGGAAGATGATGCAGATATTTAAAGAGACTACCCATTCCCTGAATCTTCACTGGCCCTCAACAGATGAAACCTTTGGTTATCTGCTGGTGGATATGGTAAGCAGCAGCACTTTAATCCTGCAGTGGCCACTAGAGGAGAATTGAGGTAGTACATGGTGTCATCTCTTTATCTATGGGTCATTTTCTCTGCCCTCCCTGAGACTGTAGATACTTTTTTCCCTGTTCACATTGCAGAAATCTTTGTACAACCCACTTTCTCTATCCCTATTACGGAGAGAAAAGAGGGGGTGGGACGAACTACCATTAGGTGTCACGAGTTGCAACTAGTGATGGGAAAGTCAAACAAATCGGAGGTCAGGAGCAAGGAGATCATGTATGGAACACAGGGATGAAGCAAAGCTGAGGTCAGGGCACAAGCTGGAGGTCAAAAGCCAGGAAGTCACGTAAAGTACACTGGGGAAAAGCGGAGCCAAAGTCAGGGTACAAACAAGATGTAAGAAGCCAGGAAGTCACATAAGGTACACTGGAGAAAAAGAAGAGCCAAGGTCAAGGTACAACCCGGAAGTGAAAAGCCAGGAAGTCATGTAAGGTACACTGGAAAAAAGAAGAGCCAAGGTCAGAGTACAAGCCGGAGGCGAGAAGCCAGGAAGTCATGTAAGTTACACTGGGGAAAGAGGAGCCGAGGTCAGGGCACAAGCCAGAGGTGAGAAGCCAGGAAGTCATGTAAGGTACACTGGGAAAAAGAAGACCCAAGGTCAGGGTACAAGCCAGAGGTGAGAAGCCAGGAAGTCATGTAAGGTACACTGGGGAAAATAGGAGCCGAGGTTAGGGTACAAGCCAGAGGTGAGAAGCCAGGAAGTCATGTAAGGTACACTGGGGAAAACGAAGAGCCAAGGTCAGGGTACAAGCCGGAGGTGAGAAGCCAGGAAGTCATGTAAGGTACACTGGGAAAAAGAAGAGCCAAGGTCAGGGTACAAGCCGGAGGTGAGAAGCCAGGAAGTCATGAAAGTTACACTGGGGAAAAGAGGAGCCAAGGTCAAGGTACAAGCCAGAGGTCAGGAGCCAGGGAACAATGTCAGAGTCAAGGACACGGGAGGAGAGGGTGACAACAGGTCCGGCATAGGAGGACAAGATAAAAGCACAAACGGGACCCAGAGCACTAACTGCAGGCAGGAACTACACTCCCTAAAGAACACAGCAATCACCCAGAATGAGGCACCTGGAGAGAAGCCCCTCCTAGCACCAGCGCATAAACCGAGGACAGGCAGGAACCTCCTGTCCACCAGTGCAAAATACAAACAGAAGATCGGCTCTGATGGACAGCAGAGTACCTCGGATCAGAGCCATGACAGGAGGAGAGCAGAGAGAGCCGTCAGAGCCAGGAGCACTGATGGATTTGTATCAGCTGACTACAGCAGCAAAATGGTAGACAGTTTACTGACAATTATTTACAAAGTTTGTTAAGGTTTTATTTAGTAAGCAAAGAAAGAATAAAATTTGGGTTTCCCGCACTCTATAATATTTCCTATCTGATATCCACTGATATCCACTTACGATGTGATACTTGGAACACGCTGCTGATACATGTTGTCACCGCGGAGTCACACGTGTCATTGTAGCCGGTGCACGTAGCTGCATTTTCCGCTATGCAGCTCTCACATATCAAGGAGGACACTAAAATACATAATCCACTAATCCAGTTATTAATCATATAGAAATTACCTTTCACATCGACATACTAAAGACAATTTGTTTAACCTCTAGAATTAAAAAATGCATGTTTGCATTCACTAACAGCAAGCAGAGATTGTGAGTTGACACACAACGTACATTAGAAAGTCATAGAACTTTTCATTTACAATAATCTATAATTATTTAAAACTGAAACTATCCTTTTAAGCTGTCAGTCATGGAAATCCAAGAATGACTGATACTGATATATACAACAGAGTCTGACACTGGGGCACTACCATGCTCGGGTGCTCAGTACTCGTAACTAGTGATAAGCGAGCACTACCATGCTCGGGTGCTCAGTACTGGCAACTAGTGATGAGCGGGCACTACCATGCTCGGGTGCTCAGTACTGGTAACTAGTGATGAGCGGGCACTACCATGCTCGGGTGCTCAGTACTGGTAACTAGTGATGAGCGGGCACTACCATGCTCGGGTGCTCAGTACTGGTAACTAGTGATGAGCGGGCACTACCATGCTCGGGTGCTCAGTACTGGCAACTAGTGATGAGCGGGCACTACCATGCTCGGGTGCTCAGTACTGGTAACTGGTGATGAGCGGGCACTACCATGCTCGGGTGCTCAGTACTGGTAAATAGTGATGAGCGGGCACTATCATGCTCGGGTGACAGTACTGGTAAATAGTGATGAGCGGGCACTATCATGCTCAGGTGCTCTGTACTGGTAACTAGTGATGAGCGGGCACTACCATGCTCGGGGGCTCAGAACTGGTAACTAGTGATGAGCGGGCACTACCATGCTCGGGTGCTCAGTACTCGTAACTAGTGATGAGCGGGCACTACCATGCTCAGGTGCTCAGCACTGGTAACTAGTGATGAGTGAGCACTACCATGCTCGGGTGCTCAGTACTGGTAACTAGTGATGAGCGAGCACTACCATGCTCGGGTGCTCAGTACTGGTAACTAGTGATGAGCGGGCACTACCATGCTCGGGTGCTCAGTACTGGTAACTAGTGATGAGTGGGCACTACCATGCTCGGGTGAAAAATAATGCTTTAGAGATTCTTCCTATTCGTGTCTCTTGTAACCTCCCTTTGCTGTTCCTATTTTCAGTCTTTTTAGCATGTTTCTTCCACTGCAGGTTATGCTGGGAGAAAAAAAAAGCGAAGTGCATGTCACGTCTTTGAAGAGTCTCTTGATGGAAAACGCACCAAATTAGGCACTGTCCAATCAAAAGGCTGCAAAAAAGTTTAAATGGAAAATAAAACCTCTCCAAAGATTGTTTCCTAAAACTGTTCCCGGTAGAAAACGTAGCTTTTCACCGCCTCCTCGTGCACATAAAGTAGCTCCGCACTGCTCTTTATGACAAGCCGTTAATTACCTACAAATTTCTCATTAAAGAATAAACTACCTGCCCTGTAATACGCAGCATAAATGAGAAGGTTTTACAATGTCTCCGGTGCCTCAGGTCGGAGCAGTCACTTCTCACCTGTGGTGATGAAGGTCACACCATGGAGTATCACCAGCAATGTCTTCATGGCAAGTGCAGACTCAGGACCTCGAATTTCCAGCCTATGGTTCCGGATTGTAGCTGAACTTATAAGTTACTGATATTACACAACCAACAATTATAAGGGCGTCTACAGAACAGAACAGGCCGGGCCACCAGCATCCCTGCCAAAAGATCATTGACTTATGGAGGTGCTGGAATTATGTAGATTTGGGGTATTTTTAGCCCATAAGACTTCACCCATCTGTATATTATTAAAAAAAAATATGAGGATCCCTTTAAGAGTTGGGACCCGTGCAGTCCTAGACTGGATGATGAGAAGGTGGCACATGTGCGGTCTACTCTACGGTGCTCCTCGGAGGTGGCTCCGTTAGGACACGCTCATGGTGCAGTGGCTATACTATGTTGTAATCCACTATTGCTTTGTAGGGAACACCATATGCCCCATTTACTAGAGTAAGGCCGGCGTCACACGGGACGATATATCGGGCAATCTCATGAGCGATGTGACACGCCCAGATGGTATTTACAATT
The DNA here is from genome assembly GCF_048569485.1 of Anomaloglossus baeobatrachus. Taxonomy (NCBI): domain Eukaryota; kingdom Metazoa; phylum Chordata; class Amphibia; order Anura; family Aromobatidae; genus Anomaloglossus; species Anomaloglossus baeobatrachus. Next base: position 30,834,479 of record NC_134363.1, on the reverse strand, counting down.
TGCCGAGATCGCTCATAAGTCGTTTATTAGCGGTCACACGTAGCGATCTCAAAAACGACGCATCAGCGATCAACGATAAATTGTTTGACCCAGGCGGTCGTTTGAATGTTGTTCGTCGTTGGCAGGGTGTCAAACGGAGCAATATGTCGGCTGCAACCCCAAAAACAAACAATTTTTTAAAACTGAACGACGTGTCAACGATCCACGATTTTCATCCTATTTGCGATCGTTCAGAGTCGCTCGTAGGTGTCACACGCAACGACGTCGCGAACGATGCCGGATGTGCGTCACGGAATCCGTGACCCCGACGACATATCGTCTCGTGTGACGCCGGCATAAGGCTTAACCTAACCATAAGGGGGCCCTGAGAGCCAAGTGCAACCCAGATACTTCCCAAAAGAATACCTCCCAACTTTGAAAGTTGTCAGGGACACAACATGGAGAACCTAACTGTCCTCTTACACCAAACAGTATGATCCTCCTCACACTTGTCCTTGTGTCCAATGTGTCCATCACATCCCTGCTACAAGGTCACATGACTGGAGAACCACCAAATGGAAGGGTGGAGCAGGGATCCAACTGCTCTCTGATCCATTATATATAACATTGCCATAAAGAAAGGTCATTTGTCTTAATGTCGCGGGCGGAGGAGGGGACGCTGCGCTCTCCCACTGCTCGGGTCCGGCTGCTGCTCGGTGGTGGCTCGAGCAGTGGGCCGGATCCCGGTGACTCGAGCGGCGTTCCTCGCCCGTGAGTGAAAAGGGGAATGTTTTTGGGGATTTATTCTCCGTGACGCCACCCACGGTTGTGGTGAAGTTGTGACACCACCGCTGCTCTGAACGGGGATCCCGGGAGCGGTGACAGGGAGCAGCTTGGATGTTGTTTTCTCCCCTCCGTGGGTAGAGGGGTTGGTTGTTCCGGGGCCCGGTGAGGGATAGGGATGGATGGCAGGCAGGTTACTGGGCCTGGTGAGGTGTAGGGTCGTGGGGGCAGCGCTGTGCCTCACGGCACGATGGTACTCACTTAGCCAATGATGTACACAAAGTCTCCGGTAAAACAAAACGGCTGGATGGACGGGTCCCACAGACGGCTGCGGTGTTTCTCCTCCCGGCATGTTGATGGTGACTGCCTTTCCCTGCACCTGTGTAGTGTAATCAGTTCCAGTGGGTTCCCACCGGTAACCCGCTCCCCAGCTTTGAAGGTTGCTGAAGGAGCCCCTTTTGCTCTGGCCCTGGGAACTGTAGCCTTGGCGGTGACTGTGTTTCCCTCTCTCGGTTGGACTGTTGCCTTCTGTCGGGACTTGGCTGCTGGGAAACCCCGGAGGTTCCCTTCGCTAACGGATTTGACAATTTCAACGGCAACTCCTAGCCTTGTCGGGGTCTGTAAGCCCTGCTGGTTGGTGCTGGCTTCTCTTTGCGTACCGGTCCAGTACCGCCGGGCCACCGCCCGTCCACGGTCCTTACGGCTGGCTCCGATAGGCCTCTCCTGTAGACGGTCACCACCGTCTGCCAACCTTGCTGTACTGTCCGGGCCACACACCCGGATGCTGTCAGATCTCTCCTTTACCACTTCTCCTGAACTCCAAACTATCTGATCTCCTTTTCCCGCCTCCAGGAATGTGAACTCCTCGGTGGGCGGGACCAACCGCCTGGCCCACCCCCTGGTGTGGACATCAGCCCCTGGAGGGAGGCAACAAGGATTTTTGTTTGACTTTGGTGTGCCTGACCGGGGTGTGGGGTGTGTTGGTGTAGTGCTTCTGACGTACTGGCTTGTCCAGGGCGCCACATTAACAGGTCCAAATTTGATGAGCTAGCCAAGGAGACAGGGGGTGGGAAATGACCAACTGGGAAAGGACTATTGAGTAAACCTGAAAATGGTAGAATGTGGGTTTCTATCATCCCACTTTTGGGATTTGTGCCTGCAGTACACCTGTAAAACTGGCCTTACATCAAAACTAAATATAGATAATAGCATAATATATTTCTAATTGCTATGATAATCAGTCTCGTTACACATCACAACTGTTTCTATAAATATGAAGTCAGTCCTGATCAGAGAGAAACTGGTTTTCATTTCATAGATCGCACACACTCAATTTTCAGAGACCTTTCTCCTCCAGGTCTGAAATCTTCAGTTTATAGGTAATCTGGATTTAGTCCAGACAGACTCACATTACAGCTGGTGCTCAAAATCTATGGAGAACTGGAACCAGAATCTGCGCCCATAAGTCCCAATCCATAGGGTCCTATGAGCACCAATTGTCATTTAAGATTTTATGGAGGGGTGAGGACAGGTATATTCTGGTACAAGCTCTCCCAAAACAGGTCTCCATAGAACTTGGAGCATTTGTCTATTGCAGGAATGTTAAAGTCTGTCTTGACCAAGTACAGCTCTCCTTCTGGACCAACAATCCACTCTCTATGGGTAAGAGCGAGTGGTAAATTTATCTAAGATATTAGAAAGTTTACTTATACTATTGAAGATATATAACACTTGGGGCTCATGTAGACATCCATGCATCTCTGACAAAGCATGGACTGGTCAAAAGGGTTCCCAACTGGGGCATGCATTTTTAGAAGACCATCACACTTTGTGTTGGGAGACCCACGTCCATGTGCAGCGCCCCACGGGGTGGGAGGTTAACCTACTCGTTGCCGGGCAATGTCATGGGTGTTCTTGCCCTGCTCCATTGACCCGAGGCGTTTAGAAAACAAAAAGGGACAGTGGGGTGATCTGGGAACATTTATCGTGACGGCACCTTTGGTATGCGGCCAGAGAGTAGCCACCTCTGCAGGATTCCTCGCCGGGGCAGGTGTTATGGCAGCCGTGATTGTGTTGCTCCCCACAGGCGGAGAAGGCCCTGGGTGGATGAAGGAGGGATGTTGGCCCTTTGGAAGCAAAGGAGCACAGGGAGATGACATTGCTGATCAGTGTGAGTCGGCAACTGCGGTTTCAGGTTTTTACTCACTGATTTAAAGCTGTACCCAGGAACTGGTCTCTGCCGTCATGGGCTTCAGTCACTGCAAAACGATTATTCCTGGCTCACAGCGTTAAATTTAGGTGCTCAGAAAAAGCAGCAAGTCTAATAGAAAATAATTCTGGCACACTTGGAGACAATATGAAGAGGAGAAAATCTTGAAATGCTTAAATGGTTTTATTTTGTGCATATATCAAACAAGTTGATGATAATTCATCCATCCAACGTTTCGACCATTTGAGGTCTTTATCAAGGACAAATTTATCTAATGTAACAAAAACATACGCACCATTAGTGCATGAAAACAAAACATGATTATGGCATTCATTATAACAAAAGTCTCTGATAACATCATGATAGCACATAACCAAATAAAGACATACATATACTTATAAAATCCATGTGCTGAAAAACAGTGAAATAGAAACCTAATAAAGGAACAAAGCTCATGAAGGGTACACTTATCATTCGGCAAATGAGGGCAGTAGTGACCCACCTAAATGATCAAATGTATGGTATATATTCAAGACTATGAAGACATCATAATGCAATCAAAGAGATGGATAAAGATGTGATCCTATGTGGGAGACAAAAACAGATAAGTATCGTGTACATGACATATAACCATGCAGATAAGAAGAGTTTCATTCTTCGGCAATAACTGTCTACAGATGTGTCTTTCCCCACTTATACCTTATGCACTGGAGCAAATTGATGATCAGTAGTGGTGACCCTTTTCAGAGGGAATGGGATATAGATAATTCTAAATGCAAGTGGATATAGATATGCGCATTAAAATAATATATGGATTATTTTAACCATATGATTAAAGTGAACTAATGCATCCTGAAGGAGAGTAGTATACCTGGATAAACTATTTCGCTGTCAAAGGTAGATACCTGAGAGCATCAGGGAAAGTTTCGTGTTTCCTTCACTGATGGTTCCTCAGTTGCCTCAGAAGAAGGGGAATATTCTGAGCAAGAGAGTCACATATACTTGCATTACCGCATAAAGTAGGGAGAAGACACATATACAATGACTTCTGTGTATTACATAACATATGGTAAGAAGGCAAAAACTACCTGAAAAATGCAGAGATAGTATACTAATACTTGCACTGAGGAATTCACAACGGCCTCAGGGTAACATCAGTGCTATGGACAAAATATGTGAACATCAGGAGTTACAAGTAGAATAGGAAAAACCAGTATAAGGTACATGTTGTAGGATAAAAAAGTACCCAAATTACCTTAATATTGTTCCAAAAAGGTGAACATGTATGGGATCATATAACAAAGAGGACTCCTTGTGGGGTTCTCAAAGAGACCCTATGGAAAATGTATACATTTTAAGTATCAAATAGTATACGTGACAAAAATGGTGGGCTGATATAGACACATACCTGAGGTATTCAAGGTATTAGAAGCAGGGAAGAGCTATTGAGCCATATATGGTGTCACGTATCTAAATAAAAATATGGAGAGTGCATAAATAATGCTGTTCCATCATGTTAAAGGCTCAGGAAAAGACGTACACATACCTTGCGTTGGTGATATAGGGTATGGGCCCCAGGGAGACGTGCACTGTGCGGTGGTGGTGTGTCCTTATATAGTGGGAGCAGTGCAGCGTCCACCATCCTGCTTCCTGGATGGTGGAACGCAGTGTGGGCCGGTGGAGCGCACGCCGCGCATGCGCAGCGCGGCGCGCCGCACCGCGCATGCGCCCGGAGCGCAGCATCAGCCCAATGGGAGAAGATGTGACAGGGGAGGTGTGTAAGTGTATGGGAACCAGGGATTGGCCTGTGAATCGCACCGAGAACGCGCACAGCGCCACCTAGTGGCCCAGCACGCGCGCCCAGCACGGAACACAGGCCAAAGTGAGTGACAGCAAGGTGAAAATGCTGAGTAGCTGTGCCCAGCAAGCACACAGCGCCCATTCATTGGCACAGTGCGCCAGAGTGGCACAAAACAGGACAGAGGAAATGACATGCAAAGTCTAACAACTAGATATGTGAATGTGTGAGATCCTAATATAAAGGATTACGGTGTGCTGGCCTGTGAATTGCGCATGGCAAATGCGCAGTGTCGGGCCATTTACACCAACGCATGAGCCAGGTACAGAGCACAAGTCAGTAAAACATACCAAAAGACGACATTATACAGAGTGCACAATAACAGAGAATCTTGGTGATGGTCCCTTAAAGCTGAGCGTAGTTGTGGTGATGACACAAGATTGGTGCAAGGACGGTGAAGAAATCAAGTAGGAGGTGGAGCCTGGAACGAAGAAAAAACAATTTAGGGAGAAATACATGTCACTATGTGTAGTAGAATGATATTCTCACTTATCCTTATACTGGGTTTTTGACAATCATATTGTAGATGACCACTCAGAGGCTGAAAAGCAACAAAAGTCGACCAAACTCAATTAATATAATAAATATTCAAGGTAACGTAAACTATCGAACAGTAAACTTCATTAAATGCACATATCGTGTTCCCTATTAAGACCTCTTGGTTCCAGCGTATTCAGGGTAAATATCCAATAGGATTCCCTTTCCTTTAGGGTACGTATTCTGTTACCACCCCTTCTAGGTATGGGTACATGTTCCAGTATCTGGTACTTCAATTGCGCGATCGTGTGACCATATGTAATAAAATGATACGGGATAGGGAGCATCATCTGTTTGCACCTGATAGTGGATTTGTGTTTACTGATGCGGTCTCGGACATGTTGGGTGGTCTCCCCAACATATCCGAGACCGCATGGACACTTAATAAGGTAAACTACAAAAGAGGATTCACATGTAAAAAATCCCTGTATGGAAAAAATTCGTCCTGACAAAGGGTGAGTAAAGGTGTCACCCCTGGTGAGATTGTTGCACTGTATGCAGTGGTGACACGGAAAATTGCCTTTTTTGGGAGTACCGAGAAACGTTTGCCTCGGTACAATCTTACTGGAACCTATGTCAGCCCTTACAAAACTGTCCCGGAGATTACGCGGCCTCTTGTTACAAAATAAAGGGGGTACACTGAATTCGCTAACCTCTGGATAAGCCTTATTCAGGAGCGGCCAGTGTTTACAGACTATGCTCTTAATAAGAGGAGAAAAAGGATGATAGGTGTTTATACACGGAATGCGTGGGATATTCTTCCCAGTAGTGGGTCTTTGAGAAAATTTCTTATTGGCAATATCAATAGGATATCCCCTCTGGAGAAACTTCATACTCATTTCTGAGGATCTTAGGTCACGTTGTGCTGGGTCTGATACAATACGCGCCACACGCTGATGTTGGGAAATAGGAAGACTTTGTTTAGTGTGACGGGGATGGCAACTTGTAAAATGCAGAAGACTATTACGGTCGGTCGGTTTTACATACAAATCCGTGCTAAGGATGCCGTCAGACGATATTACCATGGTATCTAAAAAATTGATATTATGGCTATCAAATTGAATGGAAAAGGTGAGACCTAGTGTGAGAGAATTGATCTCTGTGTGAAACTGTGATAAAGAAGCGACATCACCCCGCCAAATGAGGAAGATGTCGTCAATATACCTTTTCCATGTAATCACATGTTCCAACCATAGTGGATGATTGTATATGTGTAATTCTTCAAAATGCGCCATAAAAATATTAGCATACGGGGGTGCCAAATTAGAACCCATCGCGGTCCCCCGTTTCTGTAAATAAAACTGGTCTTGGAACAGAAAGAAATTATTTTCTAGAACCAGTTGAAGGAGATCAATGCAAAATTGATTCTGTAAAGGAGAGTGAGTACTATGTCTATTCAAAAACCATTTTACTGCCTGTATGCCATCAAGGTGTTGAATGCTAGTATAAAGACTATTGACATCAAGGGATACCAAAAGACATTCAGGAGGCAACAACCCTATGGATTGTAAATGTGTCAAGAAGTCGGAAGTGTCCTTAAGGTATGACTTGATGTTGGGTATGAGAGGAGTGAGGATTCTCTCAACTGTGATAGCAAGGGGCGATAAAACGGATTCTGTCGAAGCGACAATCGGGCGACCGGGAGGATGGCTCATGTTTTTATGAACCTTGGGTAAGGTATAAAACACCGGTATGATGGGGTGGGCTTTAATGAGAAAATCAGCTAGTTTCTGATCTATGGTATTATTGGCCAAATAGATACGGATAATGTGTTTAATGAGTCCCTGAATATGGGATGTTGGATCACGTGAAATAGGTACATAAGTACTTGTATCCCCTAATTGGCTCAAAATCTCATCAATGTAGTATTTCTTGTTGAGTACCACAATGGACCCACCCTTATCGGCCGGTCCATTGAAGAATGAAACTCTTCTTATCTGCATGGTTATATGTCATGTACACGATACTTATCTGTTTTTGTCTCCCACATAGGATCACATCTTTATCCATCTCTTTGATTGCATTATGATGTCTTCATAGTCTTGAATATATACCATACATTTGATCATTTAGGTGGGTCACTACTGCCCTCATTTGCCGAATGATAAGTGTACCCTTCATGAGCTTTGTTCCTTTATTAGGTTTCTATTTCACTGTTTTTCAGCACATGGATTTTATAAGTATATGTATGTCTTTATTTGGTTATGTGCTATCATGATGTTATCAGAGACTTTTGTTATAATGAATGCCATAATCATGTTTTGTTTTCATGCACTAATGGTGCGTATGTTTTTGTTACATTAGATAAATTTGTCCTTGATAAAGACCTCAAATGGTCGAAACGTTGGATGGATGAATTATCATCAACTTCTTTTTTGATCTATGCACAAAATAAAACCATTTAAGCATTTCAAGATTTTCTCCTCTTCATATTGTCTCCAAGTGTGCCAGAATTATTTTCTATTAGACTTGCTGCTTTTTCTGAGCACCTAAATTTAACGCTGTGAGCCAGGAATAATCGTTTTGCAGTGATTGGTTTTTTTACCTGAGCTCCAGCCTATTTTTTGCCTACTTTTCCATATGTCATTTACTACCTTCTCATATGATGCTGATGAGGTCAGTAACATATTGTCCAGGGTGACTATACCCAATACATTTTTATCAGTACCCAATGAAGAAGTACGTACCAGGGACTATGAAAAAGAATTAAGAAGGCATACTGCGCTGGAATTGCATTGTGCCACTCTAGCGGAGTATCATAGAGTGCAACGCATTCCAAGGGGCTTACGAGTATCACTGAAACCGACTCTTTTTTCAGATAAACCCGAATATTGTTCAAAATTCGAGAGTATAGTTAATAAGTGTTCAATGGACATTATAATTTTGACGATTGAATTCCTGCAAAAAGAAATTGAGGACCTGGGACACAACATCAGTTCGATCGAACAGCAACTTCAGAACACGATTCCCACTGCAGAGTGGGAGAGGATCCACTCTAAAACCAAAGCCACTATTGCTGAATTCAGTAAGACTCTTCAAGAACGGAAAAGGTCTAAGTTTTTAAGAGATCAAGAAGATTATGCCAAAAATCGGGTCTATCGTTGGCAATTTGTGGAAGATATTCCTAGGAGACCAACACAGTATCATCGGTATTCAACATCATCCGGATCGGATACAGAACAGTATACCTCACGACAGTCTCGTTTTTTAGCACAGCGGCCAAACCAAAGAGGAAAACGAGGAGGAGTAAGAGGGGCCGCGGTAGCACCATCAACATATCACATGCAAACCAGATCACAGGTACCAATTTAGTGTATAACATTTCTTCGTACAACTTGTCTGTAATTGAATCCCAGGTACTACAAAAAGGGTTATCATTTTGTCCGACTCCACCTCTCAATACATTTGTTTTAGACCAGGAGATGAGGAGGTTTTTTAGGACCTTGAGACTAAAAGCTCATTTTAGTACTGATAAAGCCACAACGGTCGTTAATACTCCGACTGAATCCGATACCATGTTTCGGTTGAAACAATTGGACCTTAGAGTCCCGAGTTCGTTCAACCCTCCTAAGACGTATCACCCCATCGAGACGTATGTTGCTTTGGTTTCTAGAGACATTAATCATACATTAAGGACAGTGGATGAGGGTCAATTCAAGATCAAACGTAATGTTACTATAGAAGAAAGTCGTGCAATACGGGATTTAAAAAATAACCCCAATATCGTTATCAAACCGGCCGATAAGGGTGGGTCCATTGTGGTACTCAACAAGAAATACTACATTGATGAGATTTTGAGCCAATTAGGGGATACAAGTACTTATGTACCTATTTCACGTGATCCAACATCCCATATTCAGGGACTCATTAAACACATTATCCGTATCTATTTGGCCAATAATACCATAGATCAGAAACTAGCTGATTTTCTCATTAAAGCCCACCCCATCATACCGGTGTTTTATACCTTACCCAAGGTTCATAAAAACATGAGCCATCCTCCCGGTCGCCCGATTGTCGCTTCGACAGAATCCGTTTTATCGCCCCTTGCTATCACAGTTGAGAGAATCCTCACTCCTCTCATACCCAACATCAAGTCATACCTTAAGGACACTTCCGACTTCTTGACACATTTACAATCCATAGGGTTGTTGCCTCCTGAATGTCTTTTGGTATCCCTTGATGTCAATAGTCTTTATACTAGCATTCAACACCTTGATGGCATACAGGCAGTAAAATGGTTTTTGAATAGACATAGTACTCACTCTCCTTTACAGAATCAATTTTGCATTGATCTCCTTCAACTGGTTCTAGAAAATAATTTCTTTCTGTTCCAAGACCAGTTTTATTTACAGAAACGGGGGACCGCGATGGGTTCTAATTTGGCACCCCCGTATGCTAATATTTTTATGGCGCATTTTGAAGAATTACACATATACAATCATCCACTATGGTTGGAACATGTGATTACATGGAAAAGGTATATTGACGACATCTTCCTCATTTGGCGGGGTGATGTCGCTTCTTTATCACAGTTTCACACAGAGATCAATTCTCTCACACTAGGTCTCACCTTTTCCATTCAATTTGATAGCCATAATATCAATTTTTTAGATACCATGGTAATATCGTCTGACGGCATCCTTAGCACGGATTTGTATGTAAAACCGACCGACCGTAATAGTCTTCTGCATTTTACAAGTTGCCATCCCCGTCACACTAAACAAAGTCTTCCTATTTCCCAACATCAGCGTGTGGCGCGAATTGTATCTGACCCAGCACAACGTGACCTAAGATCCTCAGAAATGAGTATGAAGTTTCTCCAGAGGGGATATCCTATTGATATTGCCAATAAGAAATTTTCTCAAAGACCCACTACTGGGAAGAATATCCCACGCATTCCGTGTATAAACACCTATCATCCTTTTTCTCCTCTTATTAAGAGCATAGTCTGTAAACACTGGCCGCTCCTGAATAAGGCTTATCCAGAGGTTAGCGAATTCAGTGTACCCCCTTTATTTTGTAACAAGAGGCCGCGTAATCTCCGGGACAGTTTTGTAAGGGCTGACATAGGTTCCAGTAAGATTGTACCGAGGCAAACGTTTCTCGGTACTCCCAAAAAAGGCAATTTTCCGTGTCACCACTGCATACAGTGCAACAATCTCACCAGGGGTGACACCTTTACTCACCCTTTGTCAGGACGAATTTTTTCCATACAGGGATTTTTTACATGTGAATCCTCTTTTGTAGTTTACCTTATTAAGTGTCCATGCGGTCTCGGATATGTTGGGGAGACCACCCAACATGTCCGAGACCGCATCAGTAAACACAAATCCACTATCAGGTGCAAACAGATGATGCTCCCTATCCCGTATCATTTTATTACATATGGTCACACGATCGCGCAATTGAAGTACCAGATACTGGAACATGTACCCATACCTAGAAGGGGTGGTAACAGAATACGTACCCTAAAGGAAAGGGAATCCTATTGGATATTTACCCTGAATACGCTGGAACCAAGAGGTCTTAATAGGGAACACGATATGTGCATTTAATGAAGTTTACTGTTCGATAGTTTACGTTACCTTGAATATTTATTATATTAATTGAGTTTGGTCGACTTTTGTTGCTTTTCAGCCTCTGAGTGGTCATCTACAATATGATTGTCAAAAACCCAGTATAAGGATAAGTGAGAATATCATTCTACTACACATAGTGACATGTATTTCTCCCTAAATTGTTTTTTCTTCGTTCCAGGCTCCACCTCCTACTTGATTTCTTCACCGTCCTTGCACCAATCTTGTGTCATCACCACAACTACGCTCAGCTTTAAGGGACCATCACCAAGATTCTCTGTTATTGTGCACTCTGTATAATGTCGTCTTTTGGTATGTTTTACTGACTTGTGCTCTGTACCTGGCTCATGCGTTGGTGTAAATGGCCCGACACTGCGCATTTGCCATGCGCAATTCACAGGCCAGCACACCGTAATCCTTTATATTAGGATCTCACACATTCACATATCTAGTTGTTAGACTTTGCATGTCATTTCCTCTGTCCTGTTTTGTGCCACTCTGGCGCACTGTGCCAATGAATGGGCGCTGTGTGCTTGCTGGGCACAGCTACTCAGCATTTTCACCTTGCTGTCACTCACTTTGGCCTGTGTTCCGTGCTGGGCGCGCGTGCTGGGCCACTAGGTGGCGCTGTGCGCGTTCTCGGTGCGATTCACAGGCCAATCCCTGGTTCCCATACACTTACACACCTCCCCTGTCACATCTTCTCCCATTGGGCTGATGCTGCGCTCCGGGCGCATGCGCGGTGCGGCGCGCCGCGCTGCGCATGCGCGGCGTGCGCTCCACCGGCCCACACTGCGTTCCACCATCCAGGAAGCAGGATGGTGGACGCTGCACTGCTCCCACTATATAAGGACACACCACCACCGCACAGTGCACGTCTCCCTGGGGCCCATACCCTATATCACCAACGCAAGGTATGTGTACGTCTTTTCCTGAGCCTTTAACATGATGGAACAGCATTATTTATGCACTCTCCATATTTTTATTTAGATACGTGACACCATATATGGCTCAATAGCTCTTCCCTGCTTCTAATACCTTGAATACCTCAGGTATGTGTCTATATCAGCCCACCATTTTTGTCACGTATACTATTTGACACTTAAAATGTATACATTTTCCATAGGGTCTCTTTGAGAACCCCACAAGGAGTCCTCTTTGTTATATGATCCCATACATGTTCACCTTTTTGGAACAATATTAAGGTAATTTGGGTACTTCTTTATCCTACAACATGTACCTTATACTGGTTTTTCCTATTCTACTTGTAACTCCTGATGTTCACATATTTTGTCCATAGCACTGATGTTACCCTGAGGCCGTTGTGAATTCCTCAGTGCAAGTATTAGTATACTATCTCTGCATTTTTCAGGTAGTTTTTGCCTTCTTACCATATGTTATGTAATACACAGAAGTCATTGTATATGTGTCTTCTCCCTACTTTATGCGGTAATGCAAGTATATGTGACTCTCTTGCTCAGAATATTCCCCTTCTTCTGAGGCAACTGAGGAACCATCAGTGAAGGAAACACGAAACTTTCCCTGATGCTCTCAGGTATCTACCTTTGACAGCGAAATAGTTTATCCAGGTATACTACTCTCCTTCAGGATGCATTAGTTCACTTTAATCATATGGTTAAAATAATCCATATATTATTTTAATGCGCATATCTATATCCACTTGCATTTAGAATTATCTATATCCCATTCCCTCTGAAAAGGGTCACCACTACTGATCATCAATTTGCTCCAGTGCATAAGGTATAAGTGGGGAAAGACACATCTGTAGACAGTTATTGCCGAAGAATGAAACTCTTCTTATCTGCATGGTTATATGTCATGTACACGATACTTATCTGTTTTTGTCTCCCACATAGGATCACATCTTTATTCATCTCTTTGATTGCATTATGATGTCTTCATAGTCTTGAATATATACCATACATTTGATCATTTAGGTGGGTCACTACTGCCCTCATTTGCCGAATGATAAGTGTACCCTTCATGAGCTTTGTTCCTTTATTAGGTTTCTATTTCACTGTTTTTCAGCACATGGATTTTATAAGTATATGTATGTCTTTATTTGGTTATGTGCTATCATGATGTTATCAGAGACTTTTGTTATAATGAATGCCATAATCATGTTTTGTTTTCATGCACTAATGGTGCGTATGTTTTTGTTACATTAGATAAATTTGTCCTTGATAAAGACCTCAAATGGTCGAAACGTTGGATGGATGAATTATCATCAACTTCTTTTTTGATCTATGCACAAAATAAAACCATTTAAGCATTTCAAGATTTTCTCCTCTTCATATTGTCTCCAAGTGTGCCAGAATTATTTTCTATTAAATGGGCTTCAGTCAATCCCAGGCAAGTAAAGGGGCCACCACTGGTGTTTGAAGAGAGAGCAGGAGAAAATCCCTTGTCTAGGATATCCCCCTGTGTGGTTAGGTACCCTGGCCAAACTCCCGCTCCAAGCCTAGTAAAGTTCAAGGTGTCTTGTCAGAGCTACAGTCCCGACGGATCTGTTTGATGTCATTGTGTAGCGCCTATATCTACCCCAAGTGGACCCCCACCCCCCAAGCTGTCTTACTTCAGTGATCAGGGGGAAGTCCCGTGTATTGTGATGGCCAGCCCCTGCCTACCCTGAGCCATACAACCCTGTGAGAAGGTTCCCAAGCTGTATGTAGTGTGTGGATATGAAACACCGGTGATTAACCCCTTTTACCTGAGCTGGATACTGCACCTTAACTGAGGTGCAATACCCTATGGCGACCAGAGCCTCAGGGCTGCCACACATGCACTGCAGCCAAATCCATGGAGATCTGGACGATAACCTACTTTTTATGGCTGAGTCATCTAATATTTGTTCCTAAAATGAGTGGACTTGGCAAAAAGGTCAATTTTAGTAGTATGCAGCTACCTTATACTAAAACCCCCCATGTGTTTGGTGGTTTCCGAAAGGTGGAAGTCATGTATTCTTATCTTGGACAAGCCCCTTTTAGCAAAACGCCAGTGTGTCATACAGCCAAGTTCCACCATCCATGCATAGATCGGAATTTCTGGACTGGCCACAGGTCTTTTGATATGACCTCAGCATCGTAAGTATGTGGCTAGTAGAGAAGTTGCTGTCAACACATCCTAAAATAGTTCCTCCACCTGGTGCCTTACATTTGCTGAAAACAGTTTTGCAGTTTTTCCTCCTATCTGAGCTTGAGCAGTGACGGCAAAGGAAGCCCAGTGGCAAACCAGAAATGTCTCCCCTGTGCCGAGAAGCCAATGATTCACTCATCGCTAGTCCCTTTACTACTGTGGCCACCAACGTTGTTATATGTGGGTCAGTAACCAATTTTTATTATCCTTTGTCATCCAGATTACTTTTGCACACAGACAGCACCACAAGATTTCCAAAAATACATAATTTATTAAATCAGGTTGACAAACTATACAAAACACTTCATAGAAAATGTACATGTCAAATATCAAAAAAATTCTCCGTCAGACTTTGCAACCACAGGTTTTTTTTACTAATCTTATCTCTAGAGTGTCAGTCCCGTGAGTTCTTCCTTCAGCCAGTTGGCCAATGTATTTTCCCCCCCCTCTTCAATTTAGAGACCATGAATCAATGTCACCAGAAGGACCGGGAGGAGGTAGAAGACTTGGGCCTTCAGGCTGTCGCTCCCACTCCCGATACATCTTGCCATCACTTGTGTGGTTTTCCCATCTGTGAGTTTTTGACTTTGAGCCGTATGGCAAAAAGACCGACTGGCACAGCCCATAATGACGGTATTTTCTGAAAAACAGAAAAAAGTTTAATATTTCTGGTAAATATCTTGAAGGATAGTCCAAACATGATTTGCCTATAGGCCTGCTACATGAATGGTCTTTATTTGCAGCACCGCTCACTTACCTGTGTCAGTCTTTATCATGTAAGCGGCACAAAACGTCTCATCTCCTGTGCAGTTCCTTAAATTTGAGGAAAGGCACTGACTCATACTATGGCCAAAGCAGACGGGACAACGGGCTCCATTTTCTGATTCTTTCCTTTTAGTTACTGAAGTGAAAACCAGTTTTAATATCCCACTCGAAAACCAAACCCAGTCCATGCATCAATCCACACCTTTGGTCTTAACCACTGACAGACAAGGCCAAACTAGTTCAAGAACCCAAAACTTTTTGCCGGAGTGGCTAACGCAAGTGAGTGTAGATCAGCGATTCCCGAACTCCAGTCCTCATGGCCCCCCCAACTAGTCATGTTTTCAGGATTTCCTTACTATTGAACAGGTGATTGAATCATCATCAAGGCATCACCTGTGCTATATTTAGGAAGTCCTGAAAACATGACTTGTTGGGGGTCGTGAGGATGGAGTTTGGGAACCACTGGTGTAGACACTCTCCAATAGATATTGGGGGTGGAGAAAAAGATCAGACCAAGTATAACAGATATGCTGCACGCTCCCTTTCTGGTACAGTCAAAAGTGTGCGCAAATATATATATTATATATAGATGTACTAGATAAAAGGTCTCCAACTTTATGGGTTGATCTGTTTTTTGTCCTCCCTAGAAATGTCTAGTGGCCATTTCTGGTATTGCAGTCTTGTCTGCTATAATGGAGCAGGTAGAAGATTTGGGTCTTCCATAACTAGACAACCGCTTAAAATTTGAACAGGCGCAACCTACCGGTAAGCACAAAAATACTAGTAATCAGGGTAGCCCATCCCTCACTAGATGTTCTTTCAAGAGTTGCACATTTGACGTTCACGGCCCGAGTATGGACCACAATATCTGGACTGGTCACAAGTCTCTCGACCCATGACTACAAAGCCATTAAGATCAGGAGACCTGCACTAAATCCAGACATGGTGGATGCACCTGGACCACAATATGTAGTGTTAATTTGAGGGAAGAAGTAATTTGAGGGAAGAAGTAGTTTGTCAATGTGAAGGAACTTTTTTTGGATGTAGGATTGTGCCTACGATCGCAACCAGTCCCAGGGGGTGCAGGAGGCCTGAAGGCACTGACTGAGGTGTGTGACTGAGTGTGATCTTCCAGCTGAAATGGGAGGGGTTCAGCTCCTACCAGGCCCAGACCAACGTCTGCTACCTAGTACTTCACGGAGCCAAGCTCCTGACCTACTCTCACTTTCACCTCCAACACTACACTCTCCCTTTGACTGACTCCTTACCTCCCCTTAACCAACCCCCCCCCCCCCCCCCCCCCAGTGGGCGACCCTATTCCACTCAGGCCGTCCACTGGTGTGTCTGGTGCAGAGTGTTCCTAGGATTTTGATTAGCTGGCCTTTGGCAACACCATTTGTTTAGGGACCCATAACAAAGGGAGGAGGTGGATATTGCATAGAAGGGCAGATTGCACAATACCCTGTGACGACCTGATAGGCCAGGGTGTCACATTTCTATAGGATTTTGAACGCTTAGTATATACATACATATGACCAATATGTGGGGGGGGGGGGCCACGCGGTCTGATCTTAGCACCAAGGCCCATCGAACTTTAGTTACGCCACTGGCAAGCATGCAACAATCAAGCAGAGGACTTGTTTTCATTTGTGACCCAAATCATTCCAAGGTGCCAGTACTTACAGGTCGGCTGTGGCGGGGTACAAGAGTCTGTATTACAGCAAGTACTATTGGTTTCGGTGGACAGGAAACTGGTCATGCTTCCCATGGTGTTACACTGGGTGGCATCTCCACAATATCTATCAAAAGTGAAGGTTTTCTTACCATCTAGAAGAAAAAAAAAAAAAAAAAAAAGTAAGACATTTTTCAGAGACTTCACATTAGTACATTTTTATATGCCTCTTCATTGCCCATTAGTACATTGAGGCATTTGACACGATGAAGGAAAACCATTCTGAGCACGTACATTAGTTAATGGCCCACCCACAGGATTGGTCTTCAGAATCAGATCAGTGGGGGTCCGATAAGCAGCACTCCAGCAACCACACCTTAGACCATAACTATCCCATGCCACC
The DNA here is from genome assembly GCF_048569485.1 of Anomaloglossus baeobatrachus. Lineage (NCBI taxonomy): Eukaryota > Metazoa > Chordata > Amphibia > Anura > Aromobatidae > Anomaloglossus > Anomaloglossus baeobatrachus. Next base: position 30,817,538 of record NC_134363.1, on the reverse strand, counting down.
AATATATCTTCCATATCCAATTTAGATCCCAGTCTTAGCCAAATCAGATCTCATACTTTACACTGACAAGGGGCAATACTCCCAAAACATTGTCTGCAAGTTGACATTCAGGTTTGGCTTATATATCCCCAAGTCATATGGCAAGGGTCTAGATTGACTTAGTGCTACCTATTGGATGTAGCCATCCTATAGTTTTTCAGAAGAGGCAATTTGCATACCTCTTTTAAGAAGGGCGGCCATCTTTAAGCACTGCAGGCTGATTGTTTTTGGTTTAGCGCGATTTGGAGTCTTGTAAGCTCCTGAAGGTTGCTCCTTTCTCCAGAAATATATTCCAGGGGAGGTGGCAAGTAGTATCACCATTTCATTTAGGTGCTTCGTGCAACACCACCACCCAGTGCCCCTTTCAGCCCACATGTCAAAGATTTGAGAAGAGGGGGGGGGGGGGGGGGGTACAACTAACTTAGAGGCACTTACCAGCAGCAGTTGTCTGGGTAAATGTGGACATGCATTGTTCATCTACTTTGCAGGTTGTCTGATTGCCACTGCAGGAGGTGGCTGCATTAGTGGTGCATGCTATACAGGAGAGGCCAAGCCCTTAAATATAAAGGGACACATTACAAAAGTTACAATTAAGGACACACACACACACACTTAAGGACACACACACACACACACACTGCTGCAAGCTTGAACAGTATAGGTTGCATGAGGCTCTATAGTTTTATAAAAACACTTAGGAATACATAGGCTACTGGAATGCATGATGAACAATGTAGAACGCTAAGTTACCAAATATCTCCCCCCCTCCCTTAAATAGCTTACCAGTAGAATATAAACTGAAAAACACAGCAAAGGTGAGAAGAGTCTTCATGGTGGTGGGGAGGATTGGGCAAGTCAAGAGGACGGTTCACAGCTCCCTGGAGGAGATTAGTCAGATCTTAGAAATATTGCAAACAACAAGTACATCGGGGTCCTAGCCAGTTTAAGGATCTACTTAAAGAAAAGTAATATTGAATATCAATCCTATTCACTTTAATTACACTGCAATGATGTAGGAACCACTATGGTAAGGATTTGGCCACCATGTAGTCCCAACTATTTGAGTCACCAGTACCCCCAGTCCACTCACCTCAAGTGCTCCAACCACTCTATACCATCACCTCCCTGTCCTGTGGTTGGAGTGAAAAAGCACTAAGCTATGGAGGAGCTGCACCCTCCAGACAATTTATCAATCGTTACCAGCTGCATCATTGATGATTACTCAGTGACATCTGTTGCCTGATCTCCCTCAAGGCCAGGTTCACACAGTCGTACAAAAAAAAATAAGGCTATGTGTCCACGGTAGAATGTACCTGCGGATTTTTCTGCTTCAAAATCTGCGACTTTCGCGGCAAATCCGCACCCGCGGATTTACCACGGATTTGCCGCGGATTTTGATGCGGATTTCTTTTTTTTTTTTCCCAAATTCTATACCCAAAATCCGCACCAAAATCCACAACAAATAATTGACATGCTGCAGATTTTTCCGCATCAAAATCCGCGGCAAATCCGCAGCGGAAAAATCCGCAGCATGGACACAGCATTTCCAAAATGCCATTGAAATGGCTTGGAAGTGCCGCTGCTGCAGATTTTCGGGAAATCCGCGGTAAATCCGCAGCGTGGGCACATAGCCTAAGGGCCGTTGCCGAAGTTTTGCCAAGGTTTCTGAATGTAAATCTGTTAAAAAAAAAAAAGTGACATAAGTCCAGAGTCACATTTACGTGTATCTCGCGCGAGTCTCGCATTGTATCACCCGGAACGGCCGCACGCTCTCCGGACAGAAGCAGGTCAGCTGCATGTATTTCTATGCAGCAAAGACGCTCCTGTCCTTAGAACATTAGGTCATGCCGGGTGATGCAATGCGAGACTTGTGCGAGATACGCACAAGTGTGAGCCCGGCCTAAGATGGAACATGTGCTGTGTGTGGAACTCTTTCAGGAGTATTCGAGGCCTAATCTGCTTGAAAAAATTGTGTGCACATACCCTAAGGCCATGTGCCCACGGCAGAACGTACCTGTGGACTTTTTCTGCAGGTATTTCCGCAGGTTCACACAGCAACTCCCCGAAATCTGCAGCTATCTATTGCTGCGGTATTTCTGCGGAATTGTTGCGAGAAGCCTGCGGATTTTGTGCGGAATTCCTGCGGATTTCTCACCCTGTATCCCCATAGTGGAAAGGCAGGAATTCCGCAGATAATTTCGCATGAACAATTGATATGCAGTTACGTGCGGCTGCGGGAAATCCTCAGCATTTTACACAGCTGCAAATATTGCAGCATTGATACAGCACTCCCCAAATCCCAAAGGATAACATGGGGAGTGTCTGTACTTGAGTAAACCCGTGGATTTATCTAAAAAATCTAGAAAATCCACAGGTTTTCCACAGCAAATTCCACAGTAACTTTCTCCCGTGTGCACATGGCCTAAGGGTATGGTCACATGTTGCAGAAGTTTTTTTCTATGATTCCTGCATCTTCTGGCAGAAAAACGCACCAAAAAAGCATGGCTTTGAAACTCGGACCGCAGGTCATTTTACGCGGAGCAAGAGTATGTGCACATGCTGAGTATTTGGCTGCAGAAATTTCTGCCCCAAAATCTGCATCTCCTGGAAGAAAAAAATTCTTGTTTTTGCTGCAATTTTGAAGCTTATTTTTTTATTCAAGTTTGATACTTTTTTTAATGTGTTTTCTATGCATTCTGAGGTTAAAAAAACCCCAAAACTCTGCAAAAACACTGAAAGAATAGCCATGCTACAGATATATTTCTGCACCAGATCTGCAAGCAGAAAAAAAAGCAACATGTGCACAATCCTTTAGGATTTTCATTGACTTTGCTGGAATAAGGATTTGCATGCAGTTTTTTGACAAAACTACACTAAAAACCCATTAAAAACGCACTGTGTGCACATACCCTATAAAAGGAAGTGCTGTGGGCACGAGATTTCTATAAATCCCATCTACTTTGCTTGAGCTGTAAGAAGTTGTGTTTTTGGTGAAAACAAGCTCCAAAAACTCAACAAAAGCTCATAGAATAAGGCCACGTGCACACATTGAGTATTTGGTGAGTTTTTACTTCAGTATTTGTAAGCCAAAGCAAGGAGTGGAACAGTCAGAGGAAAAGCATAAGGCCATGTGCATACGTTGAGTATTTGGTGAGTTTTTACCTCAGTATATAAGGCACTGTTCATACATTGAGTATTTGGAGAATTTTTTACCTCAGTATATAAGGCCACGTGCTCACGTTGAGTATTTGGTGAGTTTTTTACTTCAGTATTTTTAGCCAAAACCAGGAGGAAAAATACAGAGGTGGTGCCCGTGTTTCTATTGTACTTTTCCTCTGTTTGTTCCTCTCTTGGTTTAGGCTGCAAATACTGATGTAAAAAACTCTCCAAATACTCAAGATGTGTACGTGGCCTTATATTCAGGTAAACAATTCTCCAAACACTCAACGTGTGCACATGGCCTTATATACTGAGGTAAAAACACACCAAATACTGAATATGTGCACGAGGCCTTATATACTGAGGTAAAAACTCACCAAATACTCAATGTGTGCACATGGCCTTATAGTCAGGTAAAAGCGATCCAAATACTCAACGTGTGCACATGGCCTTATATTCAGGTAAAAAACTCCCCAAATACTCAATGTGTGCATGTGGCCTTATATACTGAGGTAAAAACTCACCAAATACTCAATGTGTGCACATGGCCTTATATACTGAGGTTAAAAACTCCCCAAATACTCAACGTGTGCACATATCCTTATATACTGAGGTAAAAAAATTACTCCAACTACTCAATGTGTGCATGTGGCCTTATATACTGAGGTAAAACAATTCTCCAAATACTCAACGTGTGCACATGGCCTTATATACTGAGGTAAAAAAAAATGCTCCAACTACTCAATGTGTGCACGTGACCTTATCTAGTGAGGTAAAAAAACACACCAAATGCTCAATGTGGCCTTATATACGGAGATAAAAAAAACCCTCTCCAAATACTCAATGTGTGAATGTGGCCTTATATACTGAGGTAAAAAAAAAAAAACCCTCTCCAAATACTCAATGTGGCCTTATATACTGAGGTAAAAAAAAAACAAAAAAAAAAACAAAAAAAAAAAACCCTCGTGCGCACATGGCCTTATATACTGAGGTAAAAAATTGTCCAACTACTCAACGTGTGAATGTGACCTTATTTACTGAAGTAAGAACTCTTAAAATACTCAACATTCGCACATGACCTTATATTCAGGTAAAAAACGCTCCTTATACTCAACGTGCAAACGTGGCCTTATATATTAAGGTAAAATACTCAACGTGTGCACGTGACCTTATATACTGAGGTAAAAAATGCTCCAAATACTCAATGTGTAAGGCTATGTGCGCACGTTGCATCGGAGTACCTGCAGTTTATTCTGCACGTTTTCCTTCCCTTGGTTTTTGACCAAATGGCTTTTGACCATTTTTTAGCGCTAAAAACGCATGCGTTTTTACTGCGTTTTTAGTGCGTTTTTAGCGCTTTTTACCTGCGTTTTCACCTGCGTTTCTGCAGATGCGTTTTGTAGATCAAGACACTGAGAAATAAAGTTGCAATAGACAAAAAGAATGAAAAAAGAGAAAAAAAGTATAAAATTAACTTTTAATAAAAATATATGGAAAATTATCATTATTAATTCAAAAATAGCGGTTATGCACATTTTATCAGAAAAATAGGTGAAGTTTATAATATTTTAACATTTAAATTTTCGGTTATTGTGTGTGTGTAAAGGAACATTAGAACCCATTAATTTTTGTCCAGAAAAGCATGCGTTTTTGGAGCCAAAAACGCAGTGGAAAAGCAGGTAAAAAGCATGAAAAACGCAGGAATTGTGCTTTGGGTTGCATTTTGCCATTTCTCATTGACTCCAATGTTAAGGAAACGCTGCAGAAATGGCAAAAACAACTGACATGCTGCTTCTTTTTCAGCATGGTTTTTGACCACAAATATGCAAATTAAACGCTGCAAAAAAAAAAGCAAAGTGCAGACAGGATTTCTGCTTTTCCCATAGACTTTGGTGGCAATCAAAAACGCTGCTGCTAAAAACGCTGCAGAAACGCGGAAAAAAACGCAATGTGCGAACATAGCCTAAACGTGACCTTATACATAGTGAGGTAAAAACTCTCCAAATACTCAATGTGTGCGTGTTTTTTTTGCATGCAATGGAGCAAGGGAAAAAAAATAAAATATGTTGCTGATATTACACCATGGTAGGTGTTTTTGCATCCTTTTCTTCTCTGCGGACGCAGCTTTTGCTTTTTCCTGCAATTCCCCTGATTGCTGCGAGTTCCTGTTTGGTAAATGGTCGGTGTCTCCGGAGAATGGGTTCTGCGCTGGGATGGACTGAACACCTGTTCTCCGCTCATATTCTGCAGCACTTTACAGACGGCGGCCGCCTCATCCACACCATGAAGACGGCAGCAACTGCTGCGTGCGTCATATCTGCCCTCATATCTGCAGGTGGGTGGCCATATTACTCTCCTAGGGTGAATACATATTAGGTACCATCACTGTGCAGGCACCATTGGCAATTTCTTCATTTTTTTCATTATTCCAATGGCGCAAAAATATTGGAAAGGAGGAAACTGAAAACTTTTGATCAAACTTTCGAGACTGGATCTCGTTCAATTTCCATTTTCAGGATCCCAAAATGGATCAAAAAATGGAATTAACTACTGGACATGCAAACAGTGCCTGACCCATACCCTTCATGTGGATTATCCGGGGAGGCAGCAATGGGAAGTTTTAGGCTCTGTGCACACAGTGCGTTTTTATCGCCTTTTTTTTGAGTACAGATTTGTCATAGAACTGCAAGTAAATCCTGATGACAGCAAAGTCAGTGAGAATCCCAAAGTCTCATGCACACGTTGAGTAATTTCTCCTTGCAGATTTGGTGCAGAAAATAATCTAGAGTAGGTGAATTCTTTCAGCGATTTTGCAACATTTTATTTACCCTTTGAATTGACTTTGAAAAATGCATGCAAAAATGCATAGAAATGCATCAAAATTGCATAAAAATGCATCAAAAATGCATCAAAATGCATCAAAAACACAAAAATGCATCGAAAACGCATCAAAATGCATAAAAAAGCAATAAAGTGCATAAAAAATGACTCAAAAGGCATAAAAAGCATAAAAATGCATTAAAACGCATAAAAATGCATGCAAAAACGCATAAAAATGCATGCAAAAAAGCATAAAAATGCATACAAAAATAAAAATGCATAAAAATGCATCAAAAATGCATCAAAATGCAGAGAAAAAAGCATAACAAAATGCATCAAAAATGCAAAAAAAATATGGCAAAGCTGATAAAAAAAACTAGGTAAAAATGCACATTTTTTTCTCCCACGATATGCAGAAATGGTGCAGAAAATAAGTCTGGAGCAAGTGAATTCTTGCAGCGTTTTTTTAACCATTTAATTTAATTTGAAAAGTCAAAATCAAAAACTAATCAGAAAAGCATCAAAAAACGCGGCAAAACTCATAAAACAAACTAGGTAAAAATACACTTTTTTCCTGCCAAGACGTGCAAAAATTTCTGCAACCGAATACCCAACTTGTGCATATACCAAGCTCTTTTTTCTTGGCAATCTGTGTGACAACAGAAGATTTGGAACAAACTGTTAGGGTACATTTACACGACCTTCCCGTTTTTGAGGTCCGTGAAAAATGGTCCTGTTTTTCCTCGTATGCATCCATGTGACAACTGCATCCGTTCCGTTCCGTCGACAGTCAGTTTTACATCCGTGTGCATTCCGTTTTTTTTTTTTTTTACTGACTGCGAAAAATACGGAAGGAAGGTTACATATAATCAAAAGCTAGAAAGATAGATAGATAGATAGATAGATAAATAGATAAATAGATAGATATAGATGGATAGATAGAGGGATAGATAGATAGAGGGATAGATAGATAGATATAGAGGGATAGATAGAGGGATAGATAGATGGATGGATAGATAGATAGATAGATAGATAGATAGAGGGATAGATAGATAAATAGATATAGATGGATAGATAGAGGGATAGATAGATAGAGGGATAGATAGATAGATATAGAGGGATAGATAGAGGGATAGATAGATGGATGGATAGATAGATAGATAGATAGATAGATAGAGGGATAGATAGATAGATATAGAGGGATAGATAGAGGGATAGATAGATAGATAGAGGGATAGATAGATGGATGGATAGATAGATAGAGGGATAGATAGATAGATAGATAGATATAGAGGGATAGATAGAGGGATAGATAGATAGAGGGATAGATAGATGGATAGATAGAGGGATAGATAGATAGATATAGATAGATAGATAGAGGGATAGATAGATAGATAGATAGATAGATAGATAGATAGAGGGATAGATAGAGGGATAGATAGAAGGATAGATAGATAGAGGGATAGATAGATAGATAGATAGATAGATAGATTGATAGATGGATAGATAGAAGGATAGATAGATAGAGGGATAGATAGAGGGATAGATAGATGGATAGATAGATGGATGGATAGAGGGATAGATAGATAGATAGATAGATAGATAGAGGGATAGATAGAGGGATAGATAGAGGGATAGATGAATGGATGGATAGATAGATGGATAGATGGATAGAGGGATAAATAGATAGATGGATAGAGGGATAGATAGATAGAGGGATAGATGGATAGAGGGATAGATAGATAGATAGATAGATAGATAGATAATAAATAGCTGGATAGATAGCTAATGTTTCACTCCCCTGCATTTTGTAATCTTGTACCCTTTAGTGCATTTCATGTGGCACTAAAGGGTATTTATCCTTGTTTTTAGCCACAAATTCATTATTTTCCAAAAAAAAATCGACGCAGGGTCCCCCCCTATTTTTTTGCAACCAGCTAAACAGACCACAGCTGGCAGCCTCACCTTGCCTGGTAATCCAAAACAGAGGGCACCCCATGCTGTTATTTTAAATGAATTGAAAAAAAAAAGACTGAAAATCTAATTGAAAAAAACTGGCACAAAAATCACAGGAAAACTCTCCAAAAAATCCCAGGCTGAAAAAAGAAAAGTCTGAAAAATGCTTAATAAATGACCCAATCAAACCCAACCCAGAGTTTCCTGAAGCGTTTTCTGCTTGAAAAACCTGTTGGGTTCACCTGAGTTTATTCTAGGGTTTTGGAGCAGAAAATGACCAAATCCTTTTCAAAAACATGGACTTTCCGCTCCAAAAACTCTGCAGGAAAAAAAAAAATCAGTGTGAACACATCCTAAAAGGAAGATGGCCTTGGTTGTGGCAGCAATGGACCACAACACAGGTTTATTTTTACCAGATACAGTCATATGAAAAAGTTTGGGCACCCCTATTAATGTTAACCTTTTTTCTTTCTAACAATTTGGGTTTTTGCTATTTCAGTTTCATATATCTAATAACTGATGGACTGAGTAATATTTCTGGATTGAAATGAGGTTTATTGTACTAACAGAAAATGTGCAATCCACATTTAAACTAAATTTGATAGGTGCATAAGTATGGGCACCTCAACATAAAAGTGACATTAATATTTTGTAGATCCTCCTTTTGCAGAAATCACAGCCTCTAGTCGCTTCCTGTAGCTTTTAATGAGATCCTGGATCCTGGATGAAGGTATATTTGACCATTCCTGTTTACAAAACAATTCCAGTTCAGGTAAGTTTGATGGTCGCCGAGCATGGACAGCCGCTTCACATCATCCCACAGATGTTCAATGATATTCAGGTCTGGGGACTGGGATGGCCATTCCAGAACATTGTAATTGTTCCTCTGCATGAATGCCTGAGTAGATTTGGAGCGGTGTTTTGGATCATTGTCTTGCTGAAATATCCATCCCCTGCGTAACTTCAACTTCGTCACTGATTCTTGCACATTATTGTCAAGAATCTGCTGATACTGAGTTGAATCCATGCGACCCTCAACTTTAACAAGATTCCCGGTGCCGGCATTGGCCACACAGCCCCAAAGCATGATGGAACCTCCACCAAATTTTACTGCGGGTAGCAAGTGCTTTTCTTGGAATGCCGTGGTTTTTTGCCTCCATGCATAACACCTTTTTGTATGACCAAACAACTCAGTCTTTGTTTCATTAGTCCACAGGACCTTCGTCCAAAATGTAACTGGCTTGTCCAAATGTGCTTTTGCATACCTCAGGCGACTCTGTTTGTGGCGTGCTTGCAGAAACTGCTTCTTTCGCATCACTCTCCCATACAGCTTCTCCTTGTGCAACGTGCGCTGTATTGTTGACCGATGCACATTGACACAATCTGCAGCAAGATGATGCTGCAGGTCTTTGGAGGTGGTCTGTGGATTGTCCTTGACTGTTCTCACCATTCTTCTTCTCTGCCTTTCTGATATTTTTCTTGGCCTGCCACTTCTGGGCTTAACAAGAACTGTACCTGTGTTCTTCCATTTCCTTACTATGTTCCTCAAATCTCTGAGACAACTTTTTGTACCTTCCCCTGAACAACTATGTTGAATAATCTTTGTTTTCAGACCATTGGAGAGTTGTTTTGAGGAGCCCATGATGCCACTCTTCATATTAGATTCAAATAGGAGAACAACTTGCAAGTGGCCACCTTAAATACCTTTTCTCATGATTGGATACACCTGCCTATGAAGTTCAAAGCTCAATGAGGTTACAAAACCAATTTAGTGCTTTAGTAAGTCAGTAAAAAGTAGTTAGGAGTGTTCAAATCAAGAAGTTGATAAGGGTGCCCATACTTCTGCACCGGTCAAATTTTGTTTACATGCGGATTGCACATTTTCTGTTAGTACAATAAACCTCATTTCAATCCAGAAATATTACTGAGTCCATCAGTTATTAGATATATGAAACTGAAATAGCAAAAACCCAAATTGTTATAAAGAAAAAAGGTTAACATTAATAGGGGTGCCCAAACTTTTTCATATGACTGTATGTTTAGAAGATAAAAAATTGGGGGATATAGGCGACAAAGTTTTTGCTGCAGACAATTCCTTTCGCAACCACTAGATGGCGAGGCATAAACCTGTCATAAACCTCTCCTGGTAGAGCATTGCGTTCCGTTCAGATGGACCTTCCTTCCCGGTGATGGCGCAGTATTACATTTCTCTTTCAGCTTCTTGTCTCCAATGCACGCACTGTAGTTGGATTTTACAGAAAGCCAACAATGAAATTTACGCTAATGAATTTTTAAGCAAGGTCATCTATCAGGACATTGTCGATGGGCAGCCTATTTGTTCTGGATATAACCGCACGTGTTCTTCACCGGAGGACGTCTGCGCATCTGTATATGTGAAAACGACGAAATGTGAGTTCACGCCAGATTACAAAAATATGAAGTCACCTCAGAATTAGGTACTTTGTATCATTGCACAAAAAAAACCAACTTGCCCACTCAATAGTATTTTATAGAGTGGAGCAACATTTTTTGAAATTTGTAATTGCCAATTTTTTCTCCAAAAACTTCAATGTACTGCTAGTGTAAAGTATTGCATAGCTTCTAGTTGAACCTACACTCTAGTCTCCAGTCTTTTGCAGCCTCTAAGGGGTACTTTGCACGTTGCGACATTGCTACTGCGATATCGTCTGGGTCAAATCGAAAGTGACGCACATCCGGCGCCGGTAACGACGTCGCAACGTGTAAAGTCTAGAGGCGCCGATAAACGTTCACAAAAGCGTTGAAAATCTGTGATCTGTGTAGCGTCGGACATTTTCATAATGTCGCACCAATAGGAGATACGATGTTGTTCCTCGTTCCTGAGGCAGCACACATCGCTGTGTTTGAAGCCGCAGGAGCGAGGAACATCTCCTTACCTGTGTCCACTGGCAATGTGGAAGGAAGGAGGTGGGCGGAATGTTTACGTCCCGCTCATCTCCGCCCCTCCGCTTCTATTGGCCGCCTGCCGTGTGACATTGCTGTGACGTCGCATGACCCGCCCTCTTAGGAAGGAGGCGGGTCGCCGACCAGAGCAACGTCCCAGGACAGGTAAGTGTGTGTGAAGCTGCCATGGCGATGATGTTCACTACGGCAGCTATCACAAGATATCGCATGTGTGACGGGGGCAGGTACTATCGCGCTCGGCATTGCTAGCCGATGCTAGAGATGTCGCAGCATGCAAAGTACCCCTAACAGGTTTTCTTCCAGGATAGTCCTGTATCTACCTCCATCCATCTTAATATCAACTCTGACCAGTTTCCCTGCCACTGCTGAAGAAAAGTCACCCCACAGCAGGATGCTACCTCCAGCATGTGTAACTAGCTCCATCCATCTTCCCATCAACTTTGACCATCCTCCCTGCCCCTGCCAAAGAAAAGCCTCTCCACAGCAGGATGCTGCCACCACCATATATAACTAGCTCCATCCATCTTCCCATCTACTTTGACCATCTTCCCTGCCCCTGCCAAAGAAAAGCCACCGCACAGCAGGATGCTGCCACCACCATATATAACTACCTCCATCCATTTTCCCATCAACTCTGACCAGCTTCCCTGTCTCTGCTGAAGAAAAGCCTCCCCACAGCAGGATGCTACCTCCAGAATGTGTCTCTAGCTCCATCCATCTTCCCATCAATTCTGACCAGTTTTCCTGCCCCTGCTGAAGAAAAGTCTACCCACAGCAGGATGCTGCCTCCAGCATGTGTAACTAGCTCCCTCCATCTTCCCATCAACTCTGACCTGCTTCCCTGCCCCTGCTGAAGAAAAGCTTCCCCACAGCAGAATGTGTACAAATAACAAATACATATAGCACACATATGGGAGTGACAATGGCCCAATAGCAGTGCCACACAACAAACAACTAACAGTGTCCTGCATAGTAGAAATTATAGTGCCATACAGTGAGACGTAGGAGGAGGAAATTCTGGCACTCAGATGTGACGCTTTTATTGGGAAATGCAAATCCGCAAAATCAATGACGGATGATGTCGCACCCAGGGATATGGGGTACTCGGTTCCGGGCAGTGTCTTTATTGGGAATGTTATGATGGTGGCCGTTCCCGGTTCCGTGCCCTGGGCATTTTTGTAATGGGGGATATTTACAGGGAATTTGTGAATAAGTTATTCGTGACGCTACTTGCGGTGTTGCGGCTAAAGGTAAGTAGCTGCCGCTGCAAAATGTCTCCCAGCTAGTATGGTAGTCCCTCCACAAGTGGGGTATTGCCCCAGCGGGTGTATGGTGCAGTGGGCATAGGAAGAAGGAGTCCAGACATGTATTCAGGGCAACTGGTTTATTCACTTTTCGGGTGTTAACTGGTTGCCCAAGGTCAGCTGGTTTCACCACCAGGTCCCCTTCGTCTAGTGCCAGTCTGGTGTTCTGTTACCTTCTTCACCTGCACCTGTCTTTGGTAAGGGTCCCCGTGGTATAGAACACTGGGGGTCTGCGGTTTGTGGTTTGTCCACCTCTGTCCGCCTGACGGTAGCGTGAACCCTGTGAGGTTGGAGTCTCTGGTCCTGTCCCCGGCTCTCTCTTTGCTACTGAGTCTTTGGATTCCTTAGGGTCAGCGAGGTCCTTGATGGTCCCCTTTGCTGTGCAGGTGTTAACAGGTCGGCTTGAAGCTCTTTCCTGTCCTAGGGTCCTGTACCCCATCAGTGCGTAGTTTCAGGAGTACTCCACCGGCAACCACCTCTCCTGGGTACCAGGTCACGGTTAACCCGAGTCAGGGAGTCACTTCTCGCCAACCTTCACACTTCCACAGTCAACTTTCTTCTTTTTCCTCTCTCCACAGTCTGCCCCTGCCACCTGGTCAACTAGTGGACTGGAGTGGCTCCACCTCTAGGCGGCCATCCATGGTCCCACCCTAGCTAAGGATTGTCGGGGAAAACTGGGATAACCTGGGTTTTTGGTGGTACCGGCACTGGGGTTCTCGGTACCTAAGGGGGTAGACCCTTCATCCTGGTGGGGAAGGATAGCCTTGTAGCACCCTGATGGTCTCAGGGGCGCTACAGATAACATTTCCATCCAATCTTGGATCTTTACTAAGGCTTTAAAAAATAAAATAAAAATAATAAATGAATAATCATCATCCCATATAGTAGAAATAGGATACAAATCCTTCCAGAATTAAAAAAAGAGTACAATCAAAAGACCTGGTGTGCCTTATATATGACTATATTGATGCACATAAATATGCAGAAAGTCTGCAATCGGTGCAATCCAAGAATGTTACACAATACAGCCGATGTATCCTAGTTAAAATGTATGTAAAATAGTATGAGAAATCGGAGATTCTGCAGTTTGTATAGACAATAAGTGGCATGCAAAGTTATAAGAGAGAGCGCAGCACAGAATAAAGGAAGCGATGTGTGATGGCAGCGAGGGGGGTGGTGGGACCAGATAAGCGGAATTATACTACCACCTTTCCATGAAAATAAGCCCAAGCATGGCTTTTTGGCCTTTTTGGAGTAAATATAATAATATAAGCCCTACTCCAAAAATAAGCCCGAGTTGCGGTTTAATGAGGAAGTGCCCAGGTAGCTAAAAAAGTTAAAGCAACAGGACACATAAAGGAAGCAGACACCCCAAAAAGAGATAAAGACAGCCCAAAGAAGAGAGAAGACATCCGCAAAAGAAAGAAGACAGACCTAAAAGGGAGAACGCAGTCCGAAAAGAGAGAAGGCAGCCCCAAAATAAAGAAAACAGTCCCAAAAAGAGAGAACTTGCCAAAAAGAGAGAAGACAGCCTCAAAAGAAAGAAGACTCCCCAAAAAGAGAGAAGGCAACCCCAAAAGAAAGAAGACAGACCTAAAAGAAAGAAGACAGACCTAAAAGATAGAAGACAGCCCCAAAAAGAGAAAAGACTCCCCAGAAAGAGTAAAAGCCACGAAAGAGAGAAGACTCCCGAAAAAGAGAGAAGACAGCCCCAAAAAGAGAAAAGACTCCCCAGAAAGAGTAAAAGCCACGAAAGAGAGGAGACTCCCGAAAAAGAGAGAAGACAGCCCCAAAAAGAGAAAAGACTCCCCAGAAAGAGTAAAAGCCACGAAAGAGAGGACTCCCGAAAAAGAGTGAAGACAGCCCAAAAAGAGAGGAAGCTCCCCCAAAAGAGAGAAGTCATCCATGAAACAGAGAAGACAGCCCCAAAAGAGAGAAGACTGCTCAGAAAAAGAGAGAAGACAGCCCCAAAAAGAGAGAAGACAGCCCCAAAAAGAGAGAAGACAGCCCCAAAAAGAGAAAAGACTCCCCAGAAAGAGTAAAAGCCACGAAAGAGAGGACTCCCGAAAAAGAGTGAAGACAGCCCAAAAAGAGAGGAAGCTCCCCCAAAAGAGAGAAGTCATCCATGAAAGAGAGAAGACAGCCCCAAAAGAGAGAAGACTGCTCAGAAAAAGAGAGAAGACAGCCCCAAAAAGAGAGAAGACAGTCCCAAAAAGAGAAAAGACTCCCCAGAAAGAGTAAAAGCCATGAAAGAGAGAAGACTCCCCAACAAGAGAGAAGACAGCCCAAAAAGAGAGGAAGCTCCCAAAAAATAGAGAAGTCATCCACGAAAGAGAGAAGACAGCCCCAAAAGAGAGAAGACTGCTCAGAAAAAGAGAAGACAGACCCCAAAAGAGTAGACAGCTATAAAAAGAGGGGTCATTGAAAAAAGAGAGAGACTCTCCAAAAAGAGAGAAGACAGCCCCCCTTTCCCTCCCCCCCAAAAAAAAATCACAATTACCAGGCCCCAAAGAACTATTGCTGGGAGGTACCGACGGTGCATGGGCTCTCCCACAGAGATCTGCGTCGCTGTAAGGTCCCTCAAATAAAAGTGCTGCACAATGTACAAATAACAGTGCGCACAGCCCCGTCCCGTCTCTCTATCTTCCGCACATCTACAGAATGATTTATTGGTCGGTGATTCCGGGGTCGGTTGTTCTGGTCTCTTTATTTTTTCGTAGATGATCAATCGCAGGAAGTCTTCATCCAGAGAGGTTGCAACAGTGCAGAAGAGTGTAACATCAGCGACAGCTTCACCACCCCGGTGCTAAAGACGTCGTACGCCATCACCTGCTGTAACACCGATAAGTGCACCCCCGCACCCCAGATCTGTAAGTGCTTCACACACAGTCTTATAACATTGTCTCTTTAGCTCTCATCTGTGTTTTGTAATATTGATGCAGCTAAGAATGGCCCCTGTAATGCTTTAGGTAGTAATATTTATCTACAAATTATACAAATCAGAATACAAACTTTGAACAAATACAGAATGTTTTGAGAGTTCAGCTCTAAAGTCTGCAGAATAGTGAGTGCAGCTCTGGAGTATAATACAGGGGGTAACTCAGGATCAGTAATGTAATGTATGTACACACTGACTGCACCAGCAGAATAGTGAGTGCAGCTCTGGAGTATAATACAAGAGGTAACTCAGGATCAGTAATGTAATGTATGTACACACTGACTGCACCAGCAGAATAGTGAGTGCAGCTCTGGAGTATAATACAGGAGGTAACTCAGGATCAGTAATGTAATGTATGTACACAGTGACTGCACCAGCAGAATAGTGAGTGCAGCTCTGGAGTATAATACAGGAGGTAACTCAGGATCAGTAATGTAATGTATGTACACAGTGACTGCACCAGCAGAATAGTGAGTGCAGCTCTGGAGTATAATACAGGAGGTAACTCAGGATCAGTAATGTAATGTATGTACACAGTGACTGCACCAGCAGAATAGTGAGTGCAGCTCTGGAGTATAATACAGGAGGTAACTCAGGATCAGTAATGTAATGTATGTACACAGTGACTGCACCAGCAGAATAGTGAGTGCAGCTCTGGAGTATAATACAGGAGGTAACTCAGGATCAGTAATGTAATGTATGTACACAGGGACTGCACCAGCAGAATAGTGAGTGCAGCTCTGGAGTATAATACAGGAGGTAACTCAGGATCAGTAATGTAATGTATATACACAGTGACTGCTCCAGCAGAATAGTGAGTGCAGCTCTGGAGTATAATACAGGAGGTAACTCAGGATCAGTAATGTAATGTATGTACACAGTGACTGCACCAGCAGAATAGTGAGTGCAGCTCTGGAGTATAATACAGGAGGTAACTCAGGATCAGTAATGTAATGTATGTACACAGTGACTGCACCAGCAGAATAGTGAGTGCAGCTCTGGAGTATAATACAGGAGGTAACTCAGGATCAGTAATGTAATGTATGTACACAGGGACTGCACCAGCAGAATAGTGAGTGCAGCTCTGGAGTATAATACAGGAGGTAACTCAGGATCAGTAATGTAATGTATATACACAGTGACTGCTCCAGCAGAATAGTGAGTGCAGCTCTAGAGTATAATACAGGAGGTAACTCAGGATCAGTAATGTAATGTATGTACACAGGGACTGCACCAGCAGAATAGTGAGTGCAGCTCTGGAGTATAATACAGGAGGTAACTCAGGATCAGTAATGTAATGTATGTACACAGTGACTGCACCAGCAGAATAGTGAGTGCAGCTCTGGAGTATAATACAGGAGGTAACTCAGGATCAGTAATGTAATGTATGTACACAGTGACTGCACCAGCAGAATAGTGAGTGCAGCTCTGGAGTATAATACAGGAGGTAACTCAGGATCAGTACAGGAGGTCCCAGCTCCATAATCAGTGGCCCAGTTTGATCCTTTGTATGTGGACCCGAGTCTCCTATGTAGACTGTTTCTCCTAACAGACCCTCACATGTATACACCAGAAGAGCAGCTTGGATGATCTTTCCATTTTCATTCACAAAATTGTATATTTTTTCTTTTAGTGCCACCAGAAAACAACACTAAAAATGGGGTGCGGTGCCCGTCCTGCTTTTCAGCCACAGAGGAAAAGTGTGAAGCCAAATACTCACTGATGTGTACGGGAAAGGAGAAGCACTGCATCACTTATGAAAGGACGGCCCCATTCGGTAATCGAAGACACAACCCAAAATGGGTGATTGTCACCACCTAAGTCATATGTTGATCTTCTGGGTGTAGAATACCCTGCGAGACTCATTGGAAGTTCTGGCAGGAGACAAGTGCACGTAGAATACTGCCACAAGGCATCATGGTGTTGACTGTAAATATTTCGTGCCCATACGGGCCAGATTTTTTGAGGTTTAGAGCCCACCTCTAGTGATGAGCGAGCGTCCTCGCCACTGTTCGATACTCGATCAAGCATTGGGATGCTCAGCATGTTTGTTACTTGGCTGAGCATCACAGGTGTCCGGACGCCATGCTTAAGTCCCCGCCTGTGTGTTATATGGCTGTTAGACCTCCAATATACGTGCGATGATTGGCTGTCATACACGGTAACGCCATAGCCATGTTGGCTACTGGCATTACTGTAATTGTCCATCCTCATTGTGTCATCAGGTCCTACATGAGACCCGGTGGTGCGATGCTCAATGTACTGTCCTCTAAAAGCAGGTCAGGGAAAGTTGATGTAAGAGGCAGCGCTTAAATTACACCAGGGTTATACTAATGCACCCTTTAGTGCCTTTCATGTGGCACTAAAGGATGTTTTTAGCCTTTTCGTTTTTAACCTAATGAATAAAGAACAAAACATAGTGGGGTCCCAATTATTTTTAACTTGCAGCCAAGGTAAAGCAGACAGCTGAGGGCTGCTATTATCAGGCTGGGAAGGCCCATGGTTATTGGCCCCTTCCCAGCCTAAAAATACCAGGACGCAGCCGCTCAGAAGTGGCGCATGACATTACATGCGCCAATACTGGTGTTTTGCCAGCTCTTCCCAA
Organism: Anomaloglossus baeobatrachus; assembly: GCF_048569485.1. NCBI lineage: Eukaryota > Metazoa > Chordata > Amphibia > Anura > Aromobatidae > Anomaloglossus > Anomaloglossus baeobatrachus. Next base: position 30,799,774 of record NC_134363.1, on the reverse strand, counting down.
TTGCCCTTATGCGGTGGCAATCAGGGTAATATTTTTGGGGGTTGATGTCAGATGTGTAGTGTCAGCTGAGATCAAGCATAGGGGATAGTAATAGAGAAGTGTCTATCAGACACCCCCATTACTAACCCAGTAATCCAAAAAAGCAAACTTTGGATCCTAGACTAAGATGGAACTTTGTGGGAACATTTGCTAATATTTTTTTGTTTTTTACACTTATTGGTTTAGTAATGGGGGTGTCTGATAGACACCTCTTCATTACTAATCCCTGGACTACGTGGCAGCTGATATTACACAGCTGACATCAACCAACAAAAATATTATCCCAATTGCCACCACACCAAGGCAATCGGAAAGAGCCAGGCAAAGCTCCAGAATTGAAGCATCTAATTGGGCAGCTGTGGGCAGCTATTTTTAGGCTGGGAAGGGCCAAATAACCATGGACCTTCCTAGCCTGATAATACTAGCCCCCAGCTGTCTGCTTTACCTTGGCTGGTTATCAAAATAGAGCAGCAACCTGGGAGTCAGATATGCGTTCTGTCTTCCCCATGCTGTTTCCTAAACGACATCTTCGAATTTCATGTTTTTTTGTACTTTGCTTTCAATATTTGAGTCACGCTTCCTCCTCACTGCCAACTTTCATGTTTCTCTTGTAGGAGCCAACTATGTCTTTTCAATGGGCTGTGCCTCAAATGTTTGTGCAGGAAGCGGAAGCCTGTATAGTTTAGCTAAACCTGGATTAATGGAACTCGTGAGGTGCCGTAATTCGAGCCACAATGAGCAATTAAAGACGGGTGAGTAAATTGGTAAACAGGTCACTGCACGTACATGTACATATGGCAGATAAATACGTTGAGTCTGGTTCATGGTTTCCCCTGCCTTGCTCATCTTGTTTTTCTTTTCCACAACTCCCATAGATTTCAATGTAAACCCTTGTTAGAGATATTTTATCAATCTGCTAATCATTAATTCTTGATAAAATATGTCTTGCATAGATTTATGTGCTGGTAGATGTGAAGACAGGACTCCTAGAGATCGTGACTACTTGATCTTATGAGAAACCATAATTCTTGCTTATTTACTGGAAATTATTACTGCATAGGTGTCATTTTCTAAAAATGCCCAAGGTTTGAACTTCGTGGTGTAAGAAACTGTCATGATTGTGTCCCACTCTAGGAAGACGTCTGGGAACAGAAGCTCCCAACGCCTTATTGTTCTTTTAGTACTGTAGGGGTTAAGGACTTTTTTTGTATCTGACTGTTTTGTAGCCTTAATCTTGTGTGCAGCTCTTTGATGACCACATGTTGTGAATACATTTTCCAGTTTGGGGCTCCCTCTTGTGGTCAGTGCTGGCGTTGCAGTTGACTTGTTGAATGGGAGCCAGACACCTGTGGAGGAATGGCAATCAGGTCATTCAGATTGGGCCTATATAACTGAGTAGTTTTCTCCTATTCCTTGCCGGTGCTCAATGTATCTCCTGTGTGCTAAAGACATTCTGAAAGCAGCCCTTCTCTCCACCAGAACTCCTCTCACATAAGTTGGTCTTTGTACCTTTGCTTATTGTTTCCATTTTCTTGCATTTTTTTCTGTTTTGATACTAATGCTTGATTCCTGATTTTGCCTGTGGGGAGTTCTTGGTGGAGTTGGATCATTTCCTGCTGGGAGTGTCTGTGTACCTACCTCCATGTTCTGCTATGTATTGTGTTTTGTCATGCTTGGTATTAAATTCAGTCCCTCATCTATATTAGTGTTTTTTGGATCCCAGTAACACCATAGTACTGATTTAGTGGGGGAGAGCCTGTGTGGGCTGAGCGCTTTTTCCATATCAGGTGTGATGAGATTTATCAGGTTTTAACGGCTGCAGACAGTGCTCTTTCCTATCTTTTCCTATATAGATAGTTTGGGCCTCATCTTTGCTGAATCTCTTTTCTAGCTACGTATTGTGTTTTCCTATATCACCGTAGCCTTTACATGTGGGGGGCTATCTATATCTTTGGGGATTGCTCCGAGGCAGATTAGCTTTTCTAATTTTTCTCTCTGTAAGAATATTTAGTTCTTTGGCTTTGTCAAGGCGACTAGGTCATCGTAGGCATGCCCCACGGCTACTTCTATTTGTGTGTCAGTATTAGGTCTGCAGTCCGTTAAGGTTCCAGCCACTCTGTTTTTTTGAGGTGTTTCTGCATTTTTGTCCTTTTTCTGATCCTCCTCTATCACTGAATCATAACATCACACTAATTTGGTATAAAAAGTCACATGTCTTACCATCTAATGCCGGTTATAGATTCTCATTCTATAGTGACCAGTTTGGAAGGAGCCTAGTTGTGACCATTGCAGCTGTGATGTTTAGCTACTGCATTGGAGAAGCTTGGAGTGTTTTCCTTTTTGTGTCTATCTTCCCCTTGTCTCCCTTCCCTTGTGTTGTATTGTTGCAGTGATGAGACTAGTGTTCTCGACATCCTTCTCACTAGCTAGAGTGAGTTCAGGGCTAGTGAGGGCCTAGGCATGTGACGGCAATGGGGGGGAAGAACTTGTATAGGAACGTCAGGAAGCATAGGGTACAGACTCATGTGAGTTGCAGGAGGTGTCCTCTCTCCCCTATCCCTATCGCCAGAGTCTTCCTTCAACCATATTCCCGTTGTCACCTTCGTGTTGCACAGCACGCTGAGTATTTATACGCTGTGGCATGATAGAAATGCTCAGTATGGGTTTTCCCTCAGAGGGACGTTGACCTGGCACTTAAGTGTGCTCTCCGGCCATATCTACTGAACACAATCTGAAAAGTTGACCCTCTGTGGAGTAGATGGGGCAACTCTAAGACCCATTTTTCCTACTTTTTCCATGCCAGCTCCCTGAATTTTTGATTGGCAGCTCTGTTCTTTCCAAAAGTGTCTTTAGAATACCCATGTTGGATGACATAAACCCAACGTAAAAATGTAATTACTCTTCTTCTCTTCTTTGTTTTAGGACATTACCTTTGGTGCTTCTTCTGTCACGATTACAATGTCGATAACTGCTCGGACAGTGCATTTCTATGCAAGCCGGAGGAGGACGTGTGTGTGTTTGAAAGAATGCGGAGTATATATGGTAAATAAACCTTATTTTTCCTTTTAACCCCTTCTTTTCTGTCATAATCCGTGGTGCTCTGCTCTCCAACATAGCAAATGTTCTGTATTATGCACCAGGTGACAGGTTGCTTCTCAGCCTTCAGGTCCTGCGCTGGTGCGGGGATGGGCCTGTGTTCAGGTGCCTCATTCCTGGTGAGTGCTCAGCTTTATTAGAGAGCAACTTCACCCGGAACGCTGCCAGTGGTAGTTCCTGGTCTGCAGTGAGTTCTCTGGTTCCCGTGAGTTTTGTTGTTCTGATCTTGTCTCCCTAACCCGAACCTTTCTTACCCTTCTCTGCCCGTGCCCCTGACATTATCTGACTCTGGCTTCTGACCTTCAGCTTGTTCCCTGACCTTGGCTCTGCTTGCTCCCCTGTGTAACTTATTTGACTTCCTGGCTTCTGACCTCTGGCTTGTACCCTGACCTCGGCTCTGCTTACTCCTTGTGTACCTTATCTGACTTCCTGGCTTCTGACCTCTGGCTTGTACCCTAACCTTGGCTCTGATTGCTCCGTGTGTACCTTATCTGACTTCCTGGCTTCTGACCTCCGGCTTTTACCCTGACCTCGGCTCTGCTCGCACCCTGTGCACCTTTTCTGACTTCCTGATTTCTGACTTCTGGCTTGTACCATGACCTCGGCTTCGATTGCTCCCTGTGTACCTTATCTGACTTCCTGACTTCTGACCTCCAGCTTGTACCATTACTTTGGCTCCGATTGCTCCCTGTGTACCTTATCTGACTTCCTGACTTCTGACCTATGGCTTGTACCCTGACCTTGGCTCTGCTCGCACCCTGTGCACATTTTCTGACTTCCTGATTTCTGACCTCCAGCTTGTACCATGACCTCGGCTCCGATTGCTCCCTGTGTACCTTATCTGACTTCCTGGCTTCTGACCTACGGCTTGTACCCTGACCTCAGCTCTCCACGCTCCCTGTGTACCTTATCTGATTTCCTGACCACCGGTGTGTTTGACTTCCCTGTATCTAGTAGCTTTTAGTGGCATATCGTCACTGACATTTTTTGTTTTAGCATTTTTGTTTTTTCCTCCCCTTCTACCAAGAACCTGGTACAGAGGCCATATCAGTACATTTTAGTGGCTGGATGGGAGCAATGCCAACCACCTCATATCTGTTTGCATCTATGGCTCGGCTTCTGGCTAGCCGTCCTGGCACAATGAGGACCAGTTGGCGGCTATCCGTTGATTGCCACATTTGGCAATCAGTTGATCATTCGTAGCGGCTAAGGCAGCTAAGCTTTTATCCTACAGTGACCACCGCAGGTGAAAAGTGGTACTACATGAACCCACAATGATGAATAGAGGATGATGAAGTACGCTTAGTCCTCCAGGCAACGAGTAGCTCTTTGCAGTTGATGTCCACTCTGGTTGCATATATGCTAGCTCGTTATAACCACCGATGAGGTTTTCATGCTTTATCTTAGAATATCAGTTGGATTTCTTTTGTTTCAAGATGGTAGAGAAGAAGTAACAATTACTAAAAGATGTGGAAAAAGCAACGAATGCAGCAGAATTGGCACAATACGAAGCTCAACCAAGACTATATTCGTGAACACCACGTGCTGCGACTACAATGTGTGCCAGGCGCCATTACCAACCTGTAAGTGTCCACATGGATCATTTGGTCATTAGGAAAAGGAACCTATCTGTTGGGTGGAGTATTGACAATTTACTGGGGCATCTAGACTTTTGCAAGTTCTGAGATATTAGTTATCTATAAAAACACTAGAGCAGGTCAAGAAAATCCAAAAGAAGTTGACTTCAACCTCACCTTGGAGCAGGGCCGTATTTGCCACTAGGCACCCGCGGTCCCGTGCCTGGGGCGGCACGTTGCGGGGGGCGGCACTTTCTGGCAGCAAAAAAAAAATATATAATTTTTTTTTTACATCCCCGCCCCCCCTGCCCCTCCCTCCGTTACAGTTTAGTTAATCCGCTGTGTTCTCGGGTAAGGGGGGGGGGGTGTTGAGAGGGAGGAGAGGCACACTTCTGTCTATTTAAATACACGGCGGGCGCCAGGCATAGTGAGCTGATTGACCCCGGAAGTTCCAGCACCTGCACTTCCGGGGTCAGAGGCGCGCGGGCGCGCCAATCAGCTCACTGCCCCGTGCTGCAGCGTCCAATGCTGCAGACGACACACGCCGCGGAGGAGGACGCGACTGAAGCTGGAGCCAGCCAGAAGATGATAATCACCAGAGCAGTGCAGCGGGCACCAGAGCAGGTATGCGCTAAGGCAGAGCCTAGAATGTATGGGCACCTTACAGGTTAGTTGATGATCGTTGCCATGCCTCTTTTTGTCCACTATAATCATGCAAGGGGAGGCTGGGGGGAGAGAGGCTGAGGCTGGGGGGAGGCTGGGAAAAGAGAGAGGCTGGGGGAGGCTGAGGCTGAGAGAGAGGCTGAGGCTGGGGGGGGAGGCTGGGAAGAGAGAGAGGCTGTGGCTGGGGGGAGGCTGGGAAGAGAGAGAGGCTGAGGCTGGGGGGAGGCTGGGAAGAGAGAGAGGCTGAGGCTGGGAAGAGAGAGAGGCTGAGGCTGGGGGGAGGCTGGGAAGAGAGAGAGGCTGAGGCTGGGGGGAGGCTGGGAAGAGAGAGAGGCTGAGGCTGGGGGGAGGCTGGGAAGAGAGAGAGGCTGAGGTTGGGGGGAGGCTGGGAAGAAAGAGAGGCTGAGGCTGGGGGGAGGCTGGGAAGAGAGAGAGGCTGAGGCTGGGGGAGGCTGGGAAGAGAGAGAGGCTGAGGCTGGGGGGAGGCTGGGAAGAGAGAGAGGCTGAGTCTGGGGGGAGGCTGGGAAGAGATAGAGGCTGAGGCTGGGGAGAGGCTGGGAAGAGAGAGAGGCTGAGGCTGGGGGGAGGCTGGAAAGAGAGAGAGGCTGAGGCTGGGGGCAGGCTGGGAAGAGAGAGGCTGGGGGGAGGCTGGGGGCAGGCTGGGAAGAGAGAGGCTGATGCTGGGAAGAGAGAGAGGCTGAGGCTGGGGGGAGGCTAGGAAGAGAGAGAGGCTGAGGCTGGGGGCAGAGAGGTTGATGCTGGGGGAGGTTGGGGGGAGAGAGGCTGATGCTGGGGGAGGCTGAGGGGAGAGAGAGGCTGATGCTGGGGGAGGCTGGGGGGAGAGAGACTGATGCTGGGGGAGGCTGGGGGGAGAGAGAGGCTGATGCTGGGGGAGGCTGGGGGGGAGAGTGAGGCTGATGCTGGGGGAGGCTGGGGGGAGAGAGAGGCTGATGCTGGGGGAGGCTGATGCTGGGGGGTGATGCTGGGAGAGGCTGAGGCTGGGGGGAGAGAGACTGAGGCTGGGGGGAGGCTGGGGGCAGAGAGGCTGATGCTGGGGGCAGAGAGGCTGATGCTGGGGGCAGAGAGGCTGATGCTGGGGTAGGCTGGGGGGAGAGAGGCTGATGCTGGGGGAGGCTGGGGGGAGAGAGAGGCTGATGGGGGAGGCTGGGGGGAGAGAGAGGCTGATGCTGGGGGAGGCTGAGGGGAGAGAGAGGCTGATGCTGAGGGAGGCTGGGGGAGAGAGAGAGGCTGATGCTGGGGGAGGCTGGGAGGAGAGAGTGGCTGATGCTGGGGGAGGCTGGGGGGAGAGAGAGGCTGATGCTGGGGGAGGCTGATGCTGGGGGGCTGATGCTGGGGGAGGCTGATGCTGGGGGGGCTGAGAGGAGAGAGGCTGAGGCTGGGGGGAGAGAGGCTGAGGCTGGGGGGGGAGGCTGGGGGCAGAGAGGCTGATGTTGGGGGCAGAGAGGCTGATGCTGGGGAGGCTGGGGGGAGAGAGGCTGATGCTGGGGGGGCTGGGGGGGAGAGAGGCTGCTGCTGGGGGAATGGGAGAGAGGGGCCAATGCTAGAGACAGAGGACAAGGGTTGAGGGATAGTGCAATGACAAAATCGTTGGGGGGGAGTGTAAGGACTCAGAATAAGAGGGGGGCAGCATTGGGAGCGCATTATGGAGAAGGGACAACATGTGTGGGCTCAGTATGGAGTGGAGCAATGTAGGGGAGTCAATATCAAGAGTGGGGTAGTGTGTGTGTGTGTGGGGGGGGGTGTCTCAGCATAAGCGCTAGTGTGGTGGTCTTAGTATGATGAATGGGGGAGCATGGAGGTGTCATTATGGAAAAGAGGAAGGCAGCATTAGGATCTCATGGAGAGGGGCAGCATGCATGGGACATTGTGAGGAGGGAGCAGCATGCATGGGACACTGTGAGGAGGGAGCAGCATGCATGGGACACTGTGAGGAGAGGGCAGCATGCATGGGACACTGTGAGGAGGGAGCAGCATGCATGGGACACTGTGAGGAGGGGGCAGCATGCATGGGACACTGTGAGGAGGGGGCAGCATGCATGGGACACTGTGAGGAGGGGGCAACTTGCATGGGACACTGGGAGGAGGGGGCAGCATGCATGGGACACTGAGGAGGGGGCAGCATGCATGGGGCACTGAGGAGAGGGCAGCATCCATGGGACACTGTGAGGAGGGGGCAACATGCATGGGACATTGTGAGGAGGGGGCAGTATGCATGGGACATTGTGAAGAGGGGGCAGCATGCATGGGACATTGTGAGGAGGGTCAGCATGCATGGGACATTGTGAGGAGGGGGCAGCATGCATGGGACATTGTGAGGAGGGAGCAGCATGCATGAGACATTGTGAGGAGGGAGCAGCATGCATGGGACATTGTGAGGAGGGATCAGCATGCATGGGACATTGTGAGGAGGGGCAGCATGCATGGGACATTGTGAGGAGGGGCAGCATGCATGGGACATTGTGAGGAGGGAGCAGCATGCATGGGACACTGTGAGGAGGGAGCAGCATGCATGGGACATTGTGAGGAGGGGGCAGCATGCATGGGACATTGTGAGGAGGGAGCAGCATGCATGGGACATTGTGAGGAGGGAGCAGCATGCATGGGACATTGTGAGGAGGGGGCAGCATGAATGGGACATTGTGAGGAGGGAGCAGCATGCATGGGACATTGTGAGGAGGGAGCGGCATGCATGGGACATTGTGAGGAGGGAGCGGCATGCATGTGACACTGTGAGGATGGAGCAGCATGCATGGGACACTGTGAGGAGGGGGCAGCATGCATGGGACACTGTGAGGAGGGAGCGGCATGCATGTGACACTGTGAGGAGGGAGCAGCATGCATGGGACACTGTGAGGAGGGAGCAGCATGCATGGGACATTGTGAGGAGGGGGCAGCATGCATGGGACATTGTGAGGAGGGGGCAGCATGCATGGGACACTGTGAGGAGGGGGCAGCATGCATGGGACATTGTGAGGAGGGGGCAGCATGCATGGGACATTGTGAGGAGGGGGCAGCATGCATGGGACATTGTGAGGAGGGGGCAGCATGCATGGGACATTGCGAGGAGGGGGCAGCATGCATGGGACACTGTGAGGAGGGAGCAGCATGCATGGGACACTGTGAGGAGGGGCAGCATGCATGGGACATTGCGAGGAGGGGGCGGCATGCATGGGACACTGTGAGGAGGGAGCAGCATGCATGGGACACTGTGAGGAGGGAGCAGCATGCATGGGACATTGTGAGGAGGGGCAGCATGCATGGGACATTGTGAGGAGGGGCAGCATGCATGGGACATTGTGAGGAGGGGCAGCATGCATGGGACATTGTGAGGAGTGGGCAGCATGCATGGGACATTGTGAGGAGGGGGCAGCATGCATGGGACATTGTGAGGAGGGGGCAGCATGCATGGGACATTGTGAGGAGGGGGCAGCATGCATGGGACACTGTGAGGAGGGGGCAGAATGCATGGGACACTGTGAGGAGGGGGCAGCATGATGTGAGGACAATGTGCAGATCATATTTCATAATGGAGGAAGGTGTGGTGGGTATAATTTATAAGGGAGGGCAGTGTGTAGTTTATTAGGGGCAGTGTGACAGTCACAGTATATAAGTGGGGACGGTGTGGTGGGAATATTTTATACCCATGCTATGTTTTGATGTGCCCGTGGTGATCCCCATTGGGGGGGGGGGGTTAGTGCCCTTCGTTTCCCATTGATACTTTTTAAAGTGTTTTACAGAGTAGATCTGCCTTAAACAGATGTCATGTGCGAAAACTCATAGTTTTTGTTTTTTATAAATTTTTTATTTAAATTGTTTTAAGTCATAACAAGGTATAAGACAAGAGAGAAAAGGAATGGCATCTTAACAAATCTTTTAGAAGATATAACATAATACACATACACGGAGTGTAATACACATTGCGACGTATATGATTCTATATCAATAGAGTTTTACGTTGTCACTAAGGGGCGCGACCACTTAAAGTGCCTAGGGCAGCACAAAGGCAAAATACAGCCCTGCCTTGGAGCCTTCTGAGAAGGTTGCACATTTGTCAGCCGTGATTGAGCATGTTGACCAAGTCCATCATTGACAACCTCAAAGCTGAAAATGTTCCCATTGGAATACTCAGGGTATTAAGTTGTCTCGAAAGTTCTTCTTTCCGAAAAACTGGGGTGGTCTGAAGACTCACTTGTTTCACCAACGAGAGCACTTCTCGTATCTACAATATATGAGAAGATCATTCTTGAACCTTGACCACTGTAGTAGACCTTCATGTCTTGCGGAAGGGCATCAGTGAGGTTCTTCTGTCTTTGCTCTTTTATTCTTAGTGCCCCAGGCCAACGATGATGAGAATGGACTCACCTGCCCGGCGTGCTTCGTCCCAAACTCAGACCGTTGTCTAGGGAGGAGTAACTTAAAATGCACCGGCAACGAGCAACGCTGCATTCACTACATGAGAACCGAAAAGCGCGGTAAGTTCTACAACCATTACTGGGGAAAGAGAAGGAAAAGTAGAAAACGTACACAACTATAAAACCTGATGATACCGTAGTGTTAACTCAATAATGTATTTGATAAAGGTGAAAGGCAAAGTCACATGGTGATTCCACCAGCAGAATAGTGAGTGCAGCTCTGGAGCATAATACAGGATGTAACTCAGGATCAGAAATGTAATGTATGTACACAGTGACTGCACCAGCAGAATAGTGAGTGCAGCTCTGGAGTATAATACAGGAGGTAACTCAGGATCAGAAATGTAATGTATGTACACAGTGACTGCACTAGCAGAATAGTGAGTGCAGCTCTGGAGTATAATACAGGAGGTAACTCAGGATCAGTAATGTAATGTATGTACATAGTGACTGCACCAGCAGAATAGTGAGTGCAGCTCTGGAGTACAATACAGGAGGTAACTCAGGATCAGTAATGTAATGTATGTACACAGTGACTGCACCAGCAGAATAGTGAGTGCAGCTCTGGAGTATAATACAGGAGGTAACTCAGGATCAGTAATGTAATGTATGTACACAGTGACTGCACCAGCAGAATAGTGAGTGCAGCTCTGGAGTATAATACAGGAGGTAACTCAGGATCAGTAATGTAATGTATGTACACAGTGACTGCACCAGCAGAATAGTGAGTGCAGCTCTGGAGTATAATACAGGAGGTAACTCAGGATCAGTAATGTAATGTATGTACACAGTTACTTAACTTTAACCTTATCTTTTTCTTCTTTCTCTTGATCTCTTACAGAAAGTGCCACTACCACAGAGAGCTTACACGGCTGCACCACTGATGGGATCTGTGAAGCTGGATCTGGCTTAACCTATGCAAAAGGACAATACCTCAGAAACATAAAGACCAATGTTCTGTGCAGCAGTGCGGTGGGGTGGGGGGCTCCTCCCTATACTCTCCTGCTTTCTATGACTTTGACATTCAGTATGGTAACACTCATCATATCTTCATAAAGTCGTCGTCCTGTCTTTTTATCGCTTTGTGAATTAGTTACAATTTATTTAATGCTGATTATTACAGAGTAGTAAATCCTCTCTCTTCATGCGGCCACCAATCACAGCCAGCCCCGCCCCTGCGGAACTCGGAATGTTGGAGATTCTTACACAAGAGGATGGCTAAGCGTGATGGGGGCAAAATTTCCATTCCAAAAATGTTCTTTTGAGAATTAGGAACTGGTGGTTGAAAATGCCAGACCCCCATCACTTTCTGTACCCCTAAACACTGATCTAGCCTTCCTCCGTGTTTTTTTTTAAGTAAATTTACTCTAATGAATGATAAAAATGAAGTAGATCTGGGGTGTCTTTATAACCGCATCTCTCTGACATTTATGGCATATCCAGTGGCTGTAGATGGAAATAACCTCATAGTTTACTATGCACAAGAACCAAACTGTATATTCCCTCCACTACTAGTCCCTAAATTCAGCTCGGCCAAATATACTCAAATCCATGGTGTGATGTCTGCAGAATAAAGAGCCTTCCTGCTGCTAATATTACATCAGAAATGTGATATACAAAGCCGCTGATTGTAATTACCCGGGAACCTGCAATTATGTAGCACTGACGCCGACACTTGCCGAGCACCTGGCGACATTACACGAGTCTCACAGGAACGCTTCATGCTCTTAGTTTGTTTGTCTTCTAAAAAGATAATTTCTACTAATTGTAATTTTTTTTATGCTTTTATTTATTTATTTCCATCTTTATTGTTTATTCCTCCATCTTTATGTTCTATCTTTACTGATTTTGTTCTATCTATATCGATTCTTGTTCCATTTTTACTGTTTATTCTTCCATTTTTTTTGTTCCATCTTCACTGTTTATTGTTCCATCCTTACTGCTTATTATTCCATCTTTATTGTTCCATCCTTACTGCTTATTATTCCATCTTTATTGTTCCATCCTTACTGCTTATTATTCCATCTTTATTGTTCCATCTTCGTTTTCTCCTTATTGTTTATTGTTCCATTTTTGTGTTTCTTCGTTATCGTTTATTGTTCCGTCTTTATGTTTCCTCCTTATTGTTTATTGTTCCATCTCTACGTTCCCTCCTTATTCTTTGTTTCCTCCTTTTTGTTTATTGTTACATCTTTATGTTTCCTCCTTATTGTTTATTGATCCATCTTTGTTTCCTCCTTATTGCTTATTGTTCTGTCTTTATGTTTCCTCCTTTTTGTTTATTGTTCCATCTTTACATTCCCTCCTTATTCTTTGTTTCCTCCTTATTGTTTATTGTTCCATCTTTATGTTTCCTCCTTATTCTTTACGTTTCTTCCTTATTGTTTATTTTTCCGTCTTTATGTTTCCTCCTTATTCTTTGTTTCCTCCTTATTGTTTATTGTTCTGTCTTTATGTTTCCTCCTTATTGTTTATTGTTCTGTCTTTATGTTTCCTCCTTTTTGTTTATTGTTCCATCTTTACACTCCCTCCTTATTCTTTGTTTCCTCCTTTTTGTTTATTGTTCCATCTTTATGCTTCCTCCTTATTCCTTACGTTTCTTCCTTATTGTTTACTGTTCAATCTTTGTGTTTACTCCTTATTCTTTATGTTTCTTCCTTATTGTTTATTGTTCCATCTTTATGTTTCCTTCTTATTCTTTGTTTCCTCCTTATTGTTTATTGTTCCGTCTTTGTTTCCTCCTTATTGTTTATTGTTCCATCTCTACGTTCCCTCCTTATTCTTTGTTTCCTCCTTATTGTTTATTGTTCCATCTTTACATTCCCTCCTTATTCTTTGTTTCCTCCTTATTGTGTATTGTTCTATCTTTATGTTTTCTCCTTATTCTTTACGTTTCCTCCTTATTGTTTATGGTTCCATCTTTATGTTCCCTCCTTATCTTTTGTTTCCTCCTTATTGTTTATTGTTCCATCTTTATGTTTCCTCCTTATTCTTTATGTTTCCTCCCTATTGTTTATTGTTCCATCTTTATGTTTCTTCCTTATTCTTTATGTTTCCTCCCTATTGTTTATTGTTCCATCTTTATGTTTCTTCCTTATCTTTTGTTTCCTCCTTATTGTTTACTGTTCCATCTTTATGTTTCCTCCTTATTCTTTATGTTTCCTCCCTATTGTTTATTGTTCCATCTTTATGTTTCTTCCTTATTCTTTATGTTTCCTCCCTATTGTTTATTGTTCCATCTTTATGTTTCTTCCTTATTCTTTGTTTCCTCCTTATTGTTTATTGTTCCATCTTTATGTTTCCTCCTCGAGTCAATAAGTTTACCCAGAAACTTAGATGCCTCGGCTTATAGGTGGGTCGGCTAATACTCGAGTATATACGGTAATTGGCAGATAACGATGTATTACAAGTTTATTTAAATCATTCTCTCCAACTTTTCACAGGAAACATTTGGGACAAAATCAATTTGCTCACGTAATCTAAATTCCAGCCCCCCTGGCGCGTGTCCCCTCTAATCCTTTATTTTTCCAAATTAATGATGTAACTAATTCACATTACGGACACATACTGCAAACTTGCATTAACAATCTTGACTCTTTTTTTAAAGTTTAACCTTTTCATCACTGACTTTACTGGAAATGAGGTTTTCTGAGCCATATAATTAACTAGAAGACACAAAATCAAAGCCTATAATTTTGAAAAAAAAAAGGCCGCATGTCCTCAGATGACATAACAAGGGTCAGATTACAATATACACCTGGTTGCAAAACTTGAAAAAAGAGAAAGAGGCGAATTAAGGCTGACATATAACAAAAAATAATTACAGAAAAACTATATATAAATAGTAACAATAATCATAGGTAATTGCAATGTATCATAGACGCAATAAAAAAAATTGTAAAGCAAAATGTTTGAAAATACAAAAGAAATCTTGAAGAATCTTTTGAGACTTTATTAAGTTAATTGTATGATAATAGTTAAACATTGTGAAGTGTCGTATCTTACTGCGTGTAATTTGTAAAATGGGATAGAATTGAAAAAAAAAAGAAAAATAAAGTTGAAGTCCTTCTGTTCTTATCTTGACTCCTTTAAAATGAAATAAATGGCAATGAAAATGTTGCAAAAAAACTAAAAATGATTTTTTATTGTTGTACTTGTGTACGGCCACTGATAGTTTCAGTAGTCAAATCCTCCGGACCTAATTCCAATATGAGGTTAACTATTTTTATTATTACATTATGGTCTTAGTTATATTGCTACTGTTAATATAATATTGTGCTATGATTATTATTGTTTTACTGTGTTATATAAAGTAATGTAAACCTCAAATCTGGACCTTTGGGAACGGAAGGACGAGGTAAAATGTCTGAAATCTACGCACCTCCACTGCATCATATTATTTGTTGTTCCCCTTGACATATCTTCAAAAAATCCTAAAAACGTTATTTATGGATCATCCCATTATAAAAAAAAAACCTAATTGGCTCAAACGTCATCTCCAAATGGGGTTGTTTTCTGCCAAATCTCATAAATGTGTCCATCTGTTGAGGCCTCCATGTTCACTGGATGAATGTTGGCCGAATCTGCCGATCTCCGCTTGATCGGCTGGCTATGAGATTTCTAAGGGTCTACCGACAGTCCCCCCGTGGATGATGATGGGGCAGAAAAAGATTGGGCAGTTGGAATCTCAATACGTAATCATTCTGTTTTGGTATCTCAATATTTTTTGGGGGTACAACTCAGCCCAGTAGTTCGAAGGCACACTCATATAAAGGGAAAGGGGTGCGTAAAAAGGAGCTGCTCGGAAATTCAAGGGAAGGAAATGGGTCTTGAATGGGGGGGGGTCCTGAAAAACATATTCGAGGTGGGGGAAAGGAAAAAGGTGTAGAAAGGGGAATGGCATGGGAAGATTATTTAAGGGGAGTGGAAGAGGTGTGTAAAGGGGACTAAAGAATATTCAGGTGAAGGGAATGGGGCATATAAAAGGGACTGATAGGAAAAGGCAATGGCATTGAAATCATATTCAGGGGAATGGAATGTGGCGTATAAAAGGGACTGATAGGAAAAGGGAATGGCATAGAAATACTGTTCAGGGGAAGGGAATGGGGCATATATAGGGGGACTGGCAGGAAAAAACAATGGCTGTTATTCAAGGGAACTGAATGGGGTGTATAAAAGGGGACTAATAGGAAAAGGCAATGGCTTAGAAATCATATTCAGGGGAAGAGAATGGGGAGTATAAAGAGGGACTGGTAGGAAAAGGCAATGGCTTAGAAAGCATGTTCAGGGGAAGGGAATGAGGTGTATATAGGGGGACTGGCAGGAAAAAGCAATGGCTTAGAAACAATACTCAGGGGAAGGGAATAGGGCATATAAAAGGGGACTAATAGGAAAAGGCAATGGCTTAGAAAGCATGTTTAGGGGATGGGAATAGGGCGTATAAAGGGGGACTGGTAGGAAAAAGCAATGACTTAGAAAGCATATTCAGGGGAAGGGAATGGGACATGCAAAGGGAAGTGGTAGGAAAAGGCAATGGCTTAGGAAGCATATTCAGGTGTCTTAATGACAAGGTTGATGTTAATTAAAGGGGCAAACAAAAATAGAATAGACGTAGAGGATCACCAATGGCCACTTCCCTTAAATAGAGCCAATTGTGCCCATATAACTTAGGTAGGGACATTCTGAGCTTGCCCCCAAGGTGATATTTTTCTTGTGGGCTCCAGGCACTTTCCATGGGCTCCTGTATCCGAATGCTATGATTAGCATTTAGAATATACTTTTTTAATTTTGTTTACTTTTTACCGAAATGTTTTCTCATAGTAACACAACATAGAATGTAGAGGACTCAAAACAGTTTTCTTGAGATTACAGATGCGAGTAAAATCAGCATGACAATATAGTTGTGGATGGTGTTGCCCCTTGCTGTACATGTGATGTTCACTTCCAGGCTATGGGTTCTACTTCCCACAAAGCTCCATCCATAGGCGCAGGCGTCTTTGGTCCCACATCCAGTTATAATCTCCGTTTGAGTGCTGTCCCCTGGAAAAATTACACGATGTCAAACACCAAAAATGTGTGTGTGTGTGTGTATATATATATATATATATATATATATATATATATATATATAAAAAAAAAAATTATATATATATAAATAAATATATATCTATATATATATATATAAAAAATATATGTATATATAAAATATATATATATAAATAAATACCGTATATATATAAAAATATATATATATATATATATATATATATATATATATATATAGAAATATATATATATATATAGAAATATATATAACATATATCTATATATATATAAAAATATATATATCTATCATATATATATATATATATATATATATATATATATATATATATCTATATATATATATCTATATATATATATATATATATATATCTATATATATCTATTTTTATATATATATATATATATTTATTTAGATATACATACAGTATATATATATATATATATATATATATATATATATATATATATATATATATATATATATATATATTTAAACAGCATTAGGGGATTTTTAGTAAAATGAGGGGAGGTCTCTCGTTCAGAAAACTCATCGGGGGTTGGTTACAGTGAACTCAGCAAGTCCTTACTCAACGTGTGTGACTGCAGGATAGTGAGAGACAATAGGCTCCTATACTGTCCCTCACGTAGGGGACCCTAGGCTATTCCTGACTTCCGGATTACCCCTGAAGCTGGAGATGCCAGAGTCCCATGCCTTACTATTCTCCGAACCAGATCTAATCTGTTACCCGAACTCTCCATGGAAGGAAGGGGAAGGAGTGTAATGGAAAGACAGATTAAGACAGACTCAGACACACAGCAAACTCAAAGGAATAAACAGTAAAAAACTAAGGAGAAAAGCAAGAGCAGGAAGGCAGCAACAAAAAGACAACAAGGGTTAACAACATAACTGCTCACAGCAATAATGCACAACAACCACCGATATGTTTGGATCTCAACACCTCACCACACCAGAAAGCTATAGCTGGCATTAATGGAATTGTCCAGCCAGCATAAATAGGAGGGAGCAAACGTGATTGGCTCCACCACAGCATGCGATCAAAGAGACTAAAGGTACCGTCACACTAAGCAACTTACCAGCGATCCCAACAACGATAGGGATCGCTGGTAAGTTGCTAGGAGGTTGCTGGTGAGCTGTCACACTGCGACGCTCCAGCGATCCCACCAGCAACCTGACCTGGCAGGGATCGCTGGAGCGTGGCTACACGAGTTGCTGGTGAGCTCACCAGCAACCAGTGACCAGCCCCCAGTCTCCTAGTTACAGCACACATCAGGTTAATTAACCCGATGTGTGCTGCAGCTAAATGTGCACAGAGCAGGGAGCAGCGCACACTGAGCGCTGGCTCCTTGCTCTCCTAGTTACAGCACACATCGGGTTAATTGCCTGATGTGTGCTGCAGCTAAATGTGCACAGAGCAGGGAGCAGCGCACACTGCTTAGTGCTGGCTCCTTGCTCTCCTAGTTACAGCACACATCGGGTTAATTACCTGATGTGTGCTGCAGCTACATGTGCACAGAGCAGGAGCCGGCAGCACAGGCAGTGAGAGCGGAGGAGGCTGGTAACAAAGGTAAATATCGGGTAACCAAGGACAGGGCTTCTTGGTTACCCGATGTTTACATTAGTTACCAGCCTCAGCAGAAGCCGGCTCCCTGCTCACTGCACATTAGTTGTTGCTGTCTCGCTGTCACACACAGCGATCTGTGCTTCACAGCGGGACAGCAACAACTAAAAAATGGCCCAGGACATTCAGCAACAACCAACGACCTCACAGCAGGGGCCAGGTTGTTGCTGGATGTCACACACAGCAACATCGCTAGCAACGTCACAAAAGTTGTTCGTTACCAGCGATGTTGCTAGCGATGTTGCTTAGTGTGACGGGGCCTTAACAAGCAGCCCAGCAAATATTAACTCTTGCTAGCCTGCCTAAGTCTGTGGGTTGATGCCTGAGTCTCCCTGCTCTGATCACAGACATCAAAGAAGAGTGCCAGAATCAGTAGTCTCCACAGATCCTGACACCGCCATGACAGTTGGCGATGCCTACAAATATCTTCTTCTGATGTGTTTTTACATTACACAAAAAAACTCATTGATTTCTATGTGAATTGTGTAATGCCTCATGTTTCCTCCGGGGGTGCTGTAGGGAAAGTGAACATTCAGGTTTTTACATTGCAAAAAGCTTTATCCAGTTGATCATTAGGGACGTTAATAACACAAAGCAGACAAGAAGAGCTTACCACTTCTCGAAGTCGCCTTGTACGTGACGCAATGATCCATAAGTCCAGTGCAAAACATTGCGCTGTTACTTTGGCATTTTGAGGAATTTGCTGTATAACACGAACTGCAGGTCAAACCGTTCTCAGCTCCAGCCTCCGAGAATACTGGAAAAAATAGAAAATATAGAGTAAGAGGGCAAAAGAAGATACAAGGGAAGAAGAAAAAGAGATCAACGTCACATCTTCTAGGACTCCATATTTATCACATTAATTCCTAGTACAGATTACTGACTGCTGTTATATGTACAGCTGAATTATGGTTCAGACTTCAGAGCTGAAATCCTTCTAAATCCCCTGATTGTTCAGTGTGTGACAGAGAGACAAGGATGACATAGGGACCCCTAAGCTGACCCCAAGTCTGGGGACCTTGTGTTGTCCCTTATCCTAATGGTAGACTTGATTGTAGTCAGGGTTGAGCCTCCAACGTGGCCCTGTCTCCTATCCTGGCCCAAATGACTAAAGCGGGTGTTACACGCAGCGATATCGCTGGTGAAAGCACCCGCCCCCGTCGTTTGTATGTCACGGGCAAATCGCTGCCCGTGGCGCACAACATCGTTCGGAGCCGTCACACGTACTTACCTCCCTAGCGACGTCGCTGTTGCCGGCAAACCATCTCCTTTCTAAGGGGGCTATTTGTGCGGCGTCACAGCGGCATCACTAAGCAGCCGCCCAATAGAAGTGGAGGGGTGGAGATGAGTGGCCGTAACATCCCGCCCACCGCCTTCCTTCCGCATTGCGGGCGGCCGCAGGTAAGCTGTAGTTCGTCATTCCCGAGGTGTCACACGTAGCGATGTGTGCTGCCTCGGGAATGACGAACAACCTGCGTGCTCAACAATCAACGTTTTTTTAAAAAGGAACGACGTGTCAACGATGGACGATTTGGTGAGTATTTTTCATCGCTAACGGTCATTCGTGCGTGTCACACGCAACGACGTTGCTAACGATGCTGGATGTGCGTCACGGATTCTGTGACGCCGGCGATATATATCGTTAGAGACATCGCTGCGTGTGACGGGGCCTTAAGTCCGCCCCTCCCAGGATGGAGATCCCAAAAACCCACCAACACAGAAAAATAGATGGAGAAAACCAAAACTCACACACACCTAAAACCTGCACCAGGAAATAACCAAAGTTGCACGGGTAAGGGTACAAAGAAAAGGGGGTAGAAGAAACGACTTACTACAATTACAGCAGCTAGCAACAGATATGTCCTCTCTGCTCCTGGGCTAGCTCCTAACTGAATAGAATAAGCAGCAACCTCTCCAGGAAGCAGAGGGATTATATACCATCCGGAACTGAGCAACTATCAGGAGCTGAGTAAGTCTGCTGCGGCACCAGAGAAGTTAACCCTAAAGTGCTAAGTACTAAGATACAACCTCGTACAAGACAAAAGACCCTGTCACACACAGAGATAAATCTGTGGCAGATCTGTGGTTGCAGTGAAATTGTGGACAATCAGTGCCCGGTTTGTGGCGGTGTACAAATGGAACAATATGTCCATGATTTCACTGCAACCACAGATCTGCCAAAGATTTATCTCTGTGTGTGACGGGGCCTTTAGCAGGCACTCTGATTTGTTAATGTTAGAAAAACTATTCAGGGGCAGGATTTTGCTCTTGGTTTCCAATGATAAACAGCAGAATTATGACTGCAGCTCTGGAGAATAATACAGACTGTAACACATGATGTTCAATAAACAGTTTTTGGCATGTCAAGGGATATGTTCACATTTGTTTTTGCAAGTTTTTTTATCTCCTTTTCTCCCCAAGGCAAAATCACTGCGTTTTACATAAAAATATCCACATACATACATGTTTAACTTTACAAAAAGACGTAAAATGAGTCAATATGTGGAAAGGATCATACTGTACCAGTAGGCATTGGTGGATTACAATATTGTGTCTGACAGCAGGTTATATTAATGACAATTGTTTTATTGGTGTGCCTGATAGCGATGAATAAGTTACACTGCCCGGACCTTCCACATCTCTGTGAATGTTCTTCTTTTCCACCTCTACCTGTGTCACAGGACAGAAACAAATGAGTAGAGACATTCTTTCAAAGAAACAACATATTTCTTTGCCAAGAAATGTCCTAGAAAGGCCATTAAAAACACCAGTGGCTCCTCGGGGGCGGAGCTTTACTTATATATCTCGTACAATTTACATGGGACTAGCTATAGTGCCCAGGATAGTAACTAAGTATCTGTCTGTCTCTCTCCCACTCTTTCTCTCTGTCTGTGTCTCTGTCTAGGTCTTTCTGTCTTTCTGTTTTTCTTTTTCTGTCTCTGTCTGTCTCTGTGTCTCTCTGTTTCTTTGTCTGTCTCTTTCTAGGTCTGTCTCTCTCTAGGTCTGTCTCTCTATTTTTATCTTTGTCTGTCTCTCTGCCTGTCTGTCTCTATCTGTCTCTCTCTGTTTCTTTCTGTCTCTCTCTCTGTCTGTCTTGCTCCCTGTCTGTCTCTCTCTGTTTCTCTGTTTCTCTCTGTGCCTCTCTCTGTCTATCTGTTTTCTCTCTGTCTGTCTCTCCTTGTCTGTCTCTCTCTCTGTCTGTGTTTCTGTCTGTCTCTGTCTCTCTGTCTCTCTCTCTGTCTGTCTCTGTCTATCTGTCTCTCTCTGTCTCTCTCCCTGTCTGTCTCTCTGTTTCTCTGTCTGTCTCTCTCTCTCTGTCTCTCTCCCTGTCTGTCTCTCTGTTTCTCTGTCTGTCTCTCTCTAGGTCTGTTTCTCTCTAGGTCTGTCTCTGTCTTTCTCTCTGTCTCTTTCCTTGTCTGTCTCTCTCTAGGTCTGTCTCTGTCTTTCTCTCTGTCTGTCTCTCTCCTTGTCTGTCTGTCTCTCTCTCTAGGTCTGTCTCTGTCTGTCTCTCTGTCTCAAAATGCTGTGGAGAGAAAAGCGCACATAGGGTCTTATCTGGCAAACAATGCAGGCTTAGAAAATGAAAACAGGTGTTCACCTATGGAAGTTGTGACAGGCACAACTCCTATGTATGCAGAAAATGGTCAAGCAGCAGCCCCGATGATGCAACAGGGAATCATGAATGGATAAGAAAGTCGGGTTTAACACTGCGCTAAAACCATGAAGCCAAACGATGTGATGAATTCTTTGCTATATTTTCTTTATTTAGGCCAAGTCTACGTGTTTCAAAGGCATGTCCGCCTTCTTCATCAGGACAAAGGAAAAAACAGCATGCTGTTTTTTCCTTTGTCCTGATGAAGAAGGCGGACATGCCTTTGAAACACGTAGACTTGGCCTAAATAAAGAAAATATAGCAAAGAATTCATCACATCGTTTGGCTTCATGGTTTTAGCGCAGTGTTAAACCCGACTTTCTTATCCATTCATGATTCCCTGTCTCTCTGTCTGTCTGTCTCTCTGTTTCTCTCTGTCTCTCTCTAGGTCTGTCTCTCTATTTTTATCTTTGTCTGTCTCTCTGCCTGTCTGTCTCTATCTGTCTCTCGCTGTTTCTTTCTGTCTCTCTCTCTGTCTGTCTTGCTCCCTGTCTGTCTCTCTCTGTTTCTCTCTGTGCCTCTCTCTGTCTATCTGTTTTCTCCCTGTCTGTCTCTCTCTCTGTCTGTGTTTCTGTCTGTCTCTGTCTCTCTCTCTGTCTGTCTCTGTCTATCTGTCTCTCTCTGTCTCTCTCCCTGTCTGTCTCTCTGTTTCTCTGTCTGTCTCTCTCTAGGTCTGTCTCTCTCTAGGTCTGTCTCTGTCTTTCTCTCTGTCTGTCTCTCTCCTTGTCTGTCTGTCTCTCTGTTTTTATCTTTATCTGTCTCTCTGCTTGTCTGTCTCTATCTGTCTCTCTCTGTTTCTTTCTATCTCTCTCTCTGTCTATCTTGCTCCCTGTGTATCTCTCTCTGTCTATCTGTTTTCTCTCTGTCTCTTTCTGTCTCTCTCTGTCTCTCTGTCTGTCTCTCTGTCTGTCTCTCTCTGTCTGGCTCTCTGTTTCTCTCTGTCTCTCTCTGTCTGTCTCTCTCTCCGTCTGTGTCTCTCTCCCTGTCTGGCTCTCTGTTTCTCTCTGTCTCTCTCTGTCTGTCTCTCTCTCTCCGTCTGTGTCTCTCCCTGTCTGTCTCTCTGTTTCTCTCTGTCTCTCTCTCTGTCTGTCTTGCTCCCTGTGTATCTCTCTCTATCTGTTTTCTCTCTGTCTGTCTCTGTCTCTCTTTCTCTGTCTGTCTCTCTTTCTCTGTCTCTCTTTCTCTCTCTGTCTCTCTCCCTGTCTGTCTCTCTGTTTCTCTCTGTCTCTCTCTAGGTCTGTCTTTCTGTGTCTCTGTCTTTCCCATCTCTCTCTCTCTCTTTGTCTCTATCTCTGTCACATGCATACACACATACGTAAACACACATGCATACACACATACGTAAACACACATACATACACACATACGTAAACACACATACATACACACATACGTAAACACACATACATACACATACACACACAGACCCACACATACATACACACATATATACACATATACGCATACATATATGCATACACATACATACACATGCACACACCCACACATACATACACATACATACATTCGCATATACACACATGCATATACATACATACATACACACTCACACATACATATACATGATTACATATACATACACACGCATACACTCAGCTTTATATATATAATATATATATATATATATATATATGTTCCAATACCACAAAAATAAGATTTATTTTAAACATTAAAGAAGATGGGAAAAAAATATGTTGTTATATATCCTCCCTAATCCACATGTGGCCCTTGTAATTTCACAGGGGCCCCTTTCATTTCAAGAATAACTTAAAGGAAATCATAGAATAACCTGTATTTTATTACATTTGGAAATGTATCTAAGCGCCTTCATCTAGAAACCAAACTGATCCATCTAGTATGGGCTACGTGTTGTGCGATAGGCAGGGGAGGAGTTTCTTAAAGGGACAGTCAATAAGATGCTTAAAAAGTTTATTGTTTTTAACCACCTCAGAAAACCTTAAAAAATTTTAACTTGCCCCTTTTTATTCGTTATAATGTTAAATTTATGAAGTATTTACCCTCGTCCTCCACCATTACGTGCTCCGATAAGCAGACGTCCTCATCCGGCAAACACAAGTCGGTGAGCGGTTTGCTTTTGATTTTTTGGTGTTGAAATTTGCATTTCTGAAAAAAGCCTGAAACATAAAATTCATAATTAATAAATAATAATGCGAAAGTAATAAAACAAATAAAATAGTAATGAATTAGCAATGTTTCGTGAAGTGTTTGGGGTCATTGTCCCATGACCTAGGATGCAATCCCAGCCCTCTGACACTGGGCACTACATTGCCACCCAAAATCCTTTGGTAATCTTCAGATTTCATGATGTCTTGCACACAGTCAAGTCACCAAGTGTTAAAGGCAGCAAAACAGCCCCAAAACATCTCTGAGCCTCCACCATGTTTGACTGTAGGTGCTGTGTTCTCTTCTATGTAGGCCTCATTCTATTTTTGGTAAACAGTAGAATAATGTGCTGTACTAAAAAGCTTTATCTTGATCTCATCTGTTCACAAGATGCTTCTCCAGCAGAATTTTGGTTACTCACATACATTGTAGCAAATTTTAAACTAGCCTTGTTATTTCTCTGTTTCAGCAGCGGGGTCCTTCTGAGTCTCCTCCATAGCATTTCATTCAGGTGTGGACATAAAGTTCGCACTGACACTGATGCACCCTGAGGACAACTTGAATTTCTTTGGACCTTGATTGGGGCAGCTTATCCACCATCTGGACTATCCTGCGTTGTAAGCTATTAACAGTTTTTCTCTGACCTCCACATCCAGGGAGATTCGCTACAGTGCCATGTGTTGTAATGTTGTTGTGGGTAAAGGAACATCAAGATCTCTGGAAATGGATTTTTAACCTTGAAATTGTTGCTATTTTTCAGCACTTTTCGTTCTGAACTCCCCAGACTTTTCTCTTTTATCTATTCTCCATGCTTAGTGTGGCGCGCACACACACACACACACACACTCTCACACACACACACACACACACACACACACACACTCTCACACACACACACACACACACACACACTAGGAAGATTGATTCAACTTCTCCCCTTTTTATCTTTTATTAGTGTGATTTTCTTATTGCCCACCCTTGTTTCTTGCCACAGTTGAGTTTGAACGATCGTCACATGCATCAAACAAAGTTGTTTATCCAAAATTTTGGAAAGGTGCCAGCAATTTTGGGGATTTTGTTTAAAAATTATATGTCCGCTTTGCCTTTTTTTCAGCTTTTTTTTTTTTGGTGTATACAATATACAATCCTTTACCTGTCATTAGGATTCACTACATGCCCAGTGTGAATGGCGTATACTGTAAGCCTACTTTATTATATTAGACCGCATTCCCCTCCACTGTAGTCTTGATGTTCATGAACCAGGAGGCTCAGGATGAGCACAATTTGCATAATGTAAGATACTCACTTGGAATCAGTGACGTCTGGGGAAACCCTTCACTGCAGGATAAGGACTTGCTAAAATTTTTTGCAGGCTCTAACAAGGATTGAGTCTTGCAGAAATCTTTGCTCGTACAACCGGTGAAGTGCGTGTAAGTGTTATAATAGCCTGAAAGAGACAGAAATCCGGAGAATAAAACCCATGTTTGAAATACTCAGCTGGGGACAATGGCGAATGTATTGTTAATTCAGGAACATCATTTCTTAGAATTATACTTGTACTATTCCTCTGCTGTTCCTCTTGGAAATGTAAGATTAAATTGTGAAGATTTCCCCAATCTCTAGGGTGTGTCCCTAAAGGCCACTTTACACACAGAGATAAATCTGCGGCAGATCTGTGGTTGCAGTGAAATTGTGGACAACCAGTGCCAGGTTTGTGGCTGTGTACAAATGGAACAATATGTCCATGATTTCACTGCAACCACAGATCTGCCAAAGATTTATCTCTGTGTGTAAAGTGGCCTTAAGTAGTCCGACACTTTACACATCACTATGTTGACTAGGGAAATGGCAACACTTGGCAAGCAATATTTCTGCATATTTCCAGGAGGAACAATAGAGGAACCGGTTAATTCAAGGTTCTAAGAAAAAAAAAAAGTTCCATGGAATTTTCTGATGTAATGTCCCTCTATTTCTCTTCCTGGAAATGTATAAAAAAACTGCCAATCCCTCTATTACTCCTCCTGGAAATGAACAAATAAACTGCCAATCCCTCTATTACTCCTACCGGAAATGTATAAATAAACTGCTAATTTCTCTATTACTCTTGCTGGAAATGTATACATAAACTGCCATCCCTCTATTACACTTCCTGTAAATGTATAAATAATGTGCCAATCCCTCTATTACTTCTCCTGGAAATATATAAATAAACTGTCAATCCCTGTATTACTCCTACCAGAAATAAGTAACCTGCCTCTATTACTCCTCCTGGAAATGTATAAATAAACTGCCAATCCCTCTATTACTTCTCCTGGAAATGTATAAATAAACTGCCAATCCCTCTATTACTCCTCCTGGAAATGTATAAATAAACTGCCAATCCCTCTATTACTCCTACCAGAAATAAGTAACCTGTCTCTATTACTCCTCCTGGAAATGTATAAATAAACTGCCAATCACTCTATTACTCTTCCTGGAAATGTATGAATAAACTGCCAGTCCCTCTATTACTCCTCCTGGAAATGTATAAATATACTGCCAATCCCTCTATTACTCCTCCTGGAAATGTATAAATATACTGCCAATCCCTCTATTACTCCTCCTGGAAATGTATACATAAACTGCCAATCAGATTTTAGTAATTAGGGAAGCGTATTTGATACTCTCCAATCAGTGCTGATGGTGTCACACAGCGTAAGATCACGCCTCTTTAACTATATAAACCAATGGTCAATTTATTTTCATATTTCCAGGTGTAATAACAGAGGAACTTGTTAATGCAAGGTTCTAAGAAAAAAAAAGTTCCATAGTATTATCTAATGTAATGTCCCTCTATTACTCCTCCTGGAAATGTATAAATAAACTGCCAATCAGGTATTAGCACTTGGGGAAGCGTGTTTGATACCCTCCAATCACTGCTGATGGTCTCACACAGCGTAAGATCATGCCTCTTTAATGATATAACCCAGTAGTCAATTCATTTTCATATTTCCAGGAGGAATAACAGAGGAACACCAAAACATAGACTTATGCTAAAAAAAATAAATATACTCCAGAATGACAGGATATAATATATAGTCGTCTTTTTCAGCTTTAACCCCTCCCTGCCAGCCCTTTAATTCTCCGGATTACTCTGGCTGATGACTTCTTTGTAGGTGAAGCACTGGGTTTCATTTTCCATGCACTCCATGATATATTCAGCAGAGGTATTGATCCCGGGACTGTTGTAGCTGGTCGGGCACAGGAAACCGCTTTTCTTTTCTGAAAACGGCAAATCTGAAAGAGAATTTTGTTTCCAAAATGTATCAAAATAATATGAAAAAAGCCAATAATCTAGAATATATTTTGTGTATGCAGCTCCTATGCAGACCTATGTATCTCCGTAGTTACAGACTACAAATAAGGACCTGCGTAGTCAGAACTTGAAAATTGAAAACTTTTTTTTGCTTATTTTTTTGGGTTCATTTATCGCTGGTTTTGAAAAAGTTTACACACCCATGTTTACTACTATTAGTAATCCCGCCCTAAATCTCCTTCTTTTTATTCCATATTATATCATATTTCAGGTACAACAGAGAACTATATAAAGAAAATCATCCATGCCCCACTCCTCCTCTACTTTCTGACTTGTTCCTGCAGCAGAAGCCTCTCCCCTCTACCATATGTGCAGGACAAAAAACATGGTTGAAGGAAGTGACCAGCTGCAGGTTAACCTTGAAGTTTTCTGCAAAATTTGAACAACACCCAGGCTTCCACTATCGTGCAAAAAAAAAATGCTGCAGACAGTGGCGTAACTAGAGTTCAATGGACCCACTGCAAAATTTGGACCTAAGCCCCCCTTTCCACCTCCCCCCTTGGGGTACAGGATAATTATGCTAACACTTGGCTCTTTCCCTCAGCACCCAGCTTTCCCATGCTCTGCTATACATCTTTTCCTCAGCACCCAGCTTTCCCATGCTCTGCTATACATCTTTCCCTCAGCACCCAGCTGTCCCATGCTCTGCTATACATCTTTCCCTCAGCACCCAGCTTCCCCATGCTCTGCTATACATCTTTCCCTCAGCACCCAGCTTCCCCATGCTCTGCTATAGGTCTTTCCCTCAGCACCCAGCTTTCCCATACTCTGATATACATCATTCCCTCAGCACCCAGCTTTCCAATGCTCTTATATCCATATTTCCCTCAGCACCCAGCTTTCCCATGATTTGATATACATCTTTCCCTTGGCACTCAGATTTCCCATGCTCTGCTATACATCCTTCCCTCAGCACCAAGCTTTCCCATGCTCTGCTATACAGCTTTCCCTCAGCACCAAGCTTTCCCATGTGCTTATATACATCTTTCCCTCAGCACCCAGCTTTCCTATGCTCTGATATACATTTTTCCCTCAACAACCAGCTTTCACATTACTTGATATACATCTTTCCCTCAGCACCCAGCTTTCCCATGCTCTGCTATACATCTTTCCCTCAGCACCCAGTTTTCCCATGCTCTGCTATACATCCTTCCCTCAGCACGCAGCTTTCCCATGCTCTGCTATACATCTTTCCCTCAGCACCCAGTTTTCCCATGCTCTGCTATACATCTTTCCCTCAGCACCCAGTTTTCCCATGCTCTGCTATACATCTTTCCCTCAGCACGGAGCTTTCCCATGCTCTGCTATACATCTTTCCCTCAGCACCCAGCTTTCCCATGCTCTGCTATACATCTTTCCCTCAGCACCCAGCTTCCCCATGCTCTGATATACATCATTCCCTCAGCACCCAGCTTTCCCATGCTCTTATATCCATATTTCCCTCAGCACCCAGCTTTCCCATGATTTGATATACATCTTTCCCTTGGCACTCAGATTTCCCATGCTCTGCTATACATCCTTCCCTCAGCACCAAGCTTTCCCATGCTCTGCTATACAGCTTTCCCTCAGCACCAAGCTTTCCCATGTGCTTATATACATCTTTCCCTCAGCACCCAGCTTTCCTATGCTCTGATATACATTTTTCCCTCAACAACCAGCTTTCACATTACTTGATATACATCTTTCCCTCAGCACCCAGCTTTCCCATGCTCTGCTATACATCTTTCCCTCAGCACCCAGTTTTCCCATGCTCTGCTATACATCCTTCCCTCAGCACGCAGCTTTCCCATGCTCTGCTATACATCTTTCCCTCAGCACCCAGTTTTCCCATGCTCTGCTATACATCTTTCCCTCAGCACCCAGTTTTCCCATGCTCTGCTATACATCTTTCCCTCAGCACGGAGCTTTCCCATGCTCTGCTATACATCTTTCCCTCAGCACCCAGCTTCCCCATGCTCTGCTATACATCTTTCCCTCAGCACCCAGCTTTCCCATGCTCTGCTATACATCTTTCCCTCAGCACCCAGCTTCCCCATGCTCTGCTATACATCTTTCCCTCAGCACCCAGCTTTCCCATGCTCTGCTATACATCTTTCCCTCAGCACCCAGCCTTCCCATGCTCTGCTATACATCTTTCCCTCAGCACCCAGTTTTCCCATGCTCTGCTATACATCTTTCCCTCAGCACGCAGCTTTCCCATGCTCTGCTATACATCTTTCCCTCAGCACCCAGCTTCCCCATGCTCTGCTATACATCTTTCCCTCAGCACCCAGCTTCCCCATGCTCTGCTATACATCTTTCCCTCAGCACCCAGCTTTCCCATGCTCTGCTATACATCTTTCCCTCAGCACCCAGCTTTCCCATGCTCTGCTATACATCTTTCCCTCAGCACCCAGCTTTCCCATGCTCTGCTATACATCTTTCCCTCAGCACGCAGCTTTCTCTTGCTTTGATATACATCTTTCCCTCAGCACCCAGCTTTCCCATGCTCTTATATACATTTTTCCCTCAGCACTCAGCTTTCCCATGTTTTGATATACAACTTTCCCTCAGCACCCAGCTGTCCCATGCTCTGCTATACATTTTTCCCTCAGCACGCAGCTTTCCCATGCTCTGCTATACATCTTTCCCTCAACACCCAGTTTTCCCATGCTCTGCTATACATCCTTCCCTCAGCACGCAGCTTTCCCATGCTCTGCTATACATCTTTCCCTCAGCACCCAGTTTTCCCATGCTCTGCTATACATCTTTCCCTCAGCACGCAGCTTTCCCATGCTCTGCTATACATCTTTCCCTCAGCACCCAGTTTTCCCATGCTCTGCTATACAGCTTTCCCTCAGCACCCAGCTTCCCAATGCTCTGCTATACAGCTTTCCCTCAGCATCCAGCTTTCCCATGCACTGCTATACATCTTTCCCTCAGCACGCAGCTTTCCCATGCTCTGCTATACATCTTTCCCTCAGCACCCAGCTTCCCCATGCTCTGCTATACATCTTTCCCTCAGCACCCAGCTTTCCCATGCTCTGCTATACATCTTTCCCTCAGCACCCAGCTTCCCCATGCTCTGCTATACATCTTTCCCTCAGCACCCAGCTTTCCCATGCTCTGCTATACATCTTTCCCTCAGCACCCAGCCTTCCCATGTACTGCTATACATCTTTCCCTCAGCACCCAGTTTTCCCATGCTCTGCTATACATCTTTCCCTCAGCACGCAGCTTTCCCATGCTCTGCTATACATCTTTCCCTCAGCACCCAGCTTTCCCATGATCTGCTATACATCTTTCTCTCAGCACCCAGCTTTCCCATGCTGTGCTATACATCTTTCCCTCAGCACCCAGCTTCCCCATGCTCTGCTATACATCTTTCCCTTAGCACCCAGCTTTCCCATGCTCTGCTATACATCTTTCCCTCAGCACCCAGCTTCCCCATGCTCTGCTATACATCGTTCCCTCAGCACCCAGCTTTCCCATGCTCTGCTATACATCTTTCCCTCAGCACCCAGCTTTCCCATGCTCTGCTATACATCTTTCCCTCAGCACGCAGCTTTCTCTTGCTTTGATATACATCTTTCCCTCAGCACCCAGCTTTCCCATGCTCTTATATACATTTTTCCCTCAGCACTCAGCTTTCCCATGTTTTGATATACAACTTTCCCTCAGCACCCAGCTTTCCCATGCTCTGCTATACATCTTTCCCTCAGCACCCAGCTTTCCCATGATTTGATATACATCTTTCCCTCAGCACCCAGCTTTCCCATGCTCTGATATACATCAGCCAGGGCCCCTAACCCTGCCGGGCCCTGGCTGCAGGCTAACAAACAATGAAAAAAAAAATATTGCTCAATCCTAGGTTACTGTTCTTTTAAGTAGTACTTTCTGGCTTACATGTTGGCAGGGGTGGAGTACAGGCGCTGGTGTTACAGCAGGTGGTAGTAAAGGTGAACTTCATGTGAACACTGGTCACCGAGCCGCGCAGATCACACTGACCGACCTTCCCACACCTTCTCCTGAAGATGGTCGTAAGAGGATATATCTCTGTATATAAAAAACATGGTGCTAAAATACAACCCAAGCACATGA
>NC_134363.1:30764028-30766528 GCF_048569485.1 Anomaloglossus baeobatrachus | reverse complement strand
GGGAATATCCAGGGTTGGGATTGGGGGGCCACATCTGGGATGGGGGGCTATGGAAGTCCATGACTTATGATGGGGCATATCCACGGTGGGGACTGTGGTAACGGTGGATGGGACATATCCAGGGTGGGGATTGGGGGGCCACATCTGGGATGGGGGGCTATGGAAGTCCATGGCTTATCATAGTTCTCTTTCTCGGAGTCTATGACATTCGCTCACATACCGCGCTGCTATCTCCACTGCGCTCTCTTCTTCCCCCAGCAGGATATATATTTTCTCTTCCTCCTTCATGGAGCTGAAATCCGGGAAGAGATGGGAGAGCCTCCTGAAGTGAGTGTCCCTCACTGCTGAGTACTTGGTGCAGTGTAGCAGGAGGTGGGTTTCATCCTCCAGGGCCTCCAGGTCACAGTGTTGGCACAGTCTGTCCTCCCTGGGCTTGTAGCTCTGCTTGTGTCGGCCGGATTCGATGGCTAGACTGTGGGCACTGAGTCTATATCGGCTCAGGGTCCTGCGGTCTCTGGGATCCGGGAGTTTTTCCAGATATGGGGCCAGTCTGTAGTCTCTCTGTAGTCTCTGGTACGTGGTCAGTTTCTGTGAGGTGTTGATGTCGGTCCTCCAGTCACTGATGTACCTCTCCTGGCCCTCGTCTACCATCTTCCTGATTCTGGTTCTTGTCAGGCTGGTGTCATTGGTTATTTTGTCCAGTTGGGTTTGGGAGAGCTGTGCCAGGGGTCCTGGTTCATCTGGCCCACGTATATATATCAGAGCTTTGTGGTGATGGGAGCTTGGATTGCTCCTCTGTAGGTGAGCCCGAAATGATAGTGACCTCTTCAGAGCTGCTAGGTGTAGAGGGAATCTGCCCAGCTCAGCTCGACAGGCGCTATTGGAGGTGCTTCGATGGACCTGGAGAAGGTGCTTACAGAATTCCAGGTGGAATATTTCTGTTGGGCTGGAATCCCACCTTGACCAATCTGGGTAAGTGTGAGGGCCCCAGACTTCGCTGCCATACAGGAGGATTGGGGCAATGATGGAATCGAAGATTTTTAGCCAGACCCTCACTGGTGGCTTCAGATGATACAATTTCCTTCGGATGGCATAAAAGGTTTTGCAGGCCTTGTTTTTCAGGGTCTCTATGGCTTGTTTAAAGCTTCCTGACTGGTGAATTTCCAGGCCCAAGTAGGTGTATTTGTCTGTTCCTGTTAGAGTGCAGCCGTTTACGACAAATGAAGGATGCTGGTCAAATCTTCTTTTTCTCTTCTGGAACACCATGATGTTGGTTTTCTTTAGATTGATTGGTAGTGCCCATGTGGAGCTGAATTTCTCCAAAATTTGTAGGTTGTCTTGGAGACCTTTCTCGGTTGGTGACACCAGCAGTAGGTCATCTGCATAGAGCAAGAATTTCACCTGGGCGTCATGGAGTGTGAGACCTGGAGCAGGTGAAGATTCTAGAGCAGTAGCCGCTCATTGATGTAAATATTGAAGAGCGTTGGACTTAGGCTGCAGCCCTGTCTGACTCCTCGGCTCTGCTGGAAATAAGCCGTTCTTCTACCGTTCACACTCACGCTGCAGAGGTTCTCGGTGTAGGAGCTTTTGATGACATCGTAGGTCTTTCCTCCTATTCCGCTTTCCAGCATTTTTAAGAACAAGCCCGGGTGCCACACTGAGTCAAAGGCCTTTTTAAAGTCTACAAAGCAGGCGTATATCTTCCCATGCTTTGTATTGTGGACGTGGCTCTGAATGAGACTGTGCAGGGTGTAGATGTGGTCCGTGGTGCGGTGGTTTGGCACGAACCCTGCTTGGCTTTTGCTCAGGACATTGTGCTCGGTAAGGAAACTGATGATCCTTTTGTTTAGGATGCTGTTGAACAGTTTTCCCAAGTTACTGCTGACACATATGCCTCTGTAGTTGACAGGGTCATACCTGTCCCCACTCTTGTGGATCGGTGTAATGAGTCCTTGGTTCCAGGTACGAGGGAAGTAGCCAGCACTCAGCACAATGTTGAACAGTTTAACCATTGCAGCTTGAATTTCTGGTGGGCTGTACTTCAGCATCTCTGGGGGGATTCCATCCAGACCACTAGATTTTTTACACTTTATGGAAGTGATTTTCTCTGCAACTTCCTGTAATGTAATTGGTGTGTCCAGTGGGTTTTGGAAGTTTTTGATTTTCTCTTCCATTGCCTTTAGTTTTGATGTTATGTTTTCCTGCTCTTGGCTTAGTCCTTCTTTTGGGATGTCTTTGTAGAGGTCTCTGAAGTACTGGAGCCAGATGTTGCCATTTTGGATATGGGTATCAGTCTTTTTCTTGCTCTTTGTGTCCATGTGGCTCCATATTTCCCAGAAGGAGTTGTCTTGGAGGGCGTCTTGGAGTTGGCTAAGTTTGGTAGAGATGTAGCTCTGCTTCTTCCTCCTGAGGATGGTTTTGTACTGCTTTTGTATGGTGTCATAGGCTTCCCTCAGGTCTGGGTTGTTGGGGTCTCTGTGTTTATTGTTTGAGGCTGTTC
>NC_134363.1:30749028-30754028 GCF_048569485.1 Anomaloglossus baeobatrachus | reverse complement strand
AGGGGTCCTGGTTCATCTGGCCCACGTATATATATTAGAGCTTTGTGGTGATGGGAGCTTGGATTGCTCCTCTGTAGGTGAGCCTGAAATGATAGTGACCTCTTCAGAGCTGCTAGGTGTAGAGGGAATCTGCCCAGCTCAGCTCGACAGGCACTGTTGGAGGTGCTTCGATGGACCTGGAGAAGGTGCTTACAGAATTCCAGGTGGAATATTTCTGTTGGGCTGGAATCCCACCTTGACCAATCTGGGTAAGTGTGAGGGCCCCAGACTTCGCTGCCATACAGGAGGATTGGGGCAATGATGGAATCGAAGATTTTTAGCCAGACCCTCACTGGTGGCTTCAGATGATACAATTTCCTTCGGATGGCATAAAAGGTTTTGCAGGCCTTGTTTTTCAGGGTCTCTATGGCTTGTTTAAAGCTCCCAGACTGGTGAATTTCCAGGCCCAAGTAGGTGTATTTGTCTGTTCCTGTTAGAGTGCAGCCGTTTACGACAAATGAAGGATGCTGGTCAAATCTTCTTTTTCTCTTCTGGAACACCATGATGTTGGTTTTCTTTAGATTGATCAGTAGTGCCCATGTGGAGCTGAATTTCTCCAAAATTTGTAGGTTGTCTTGGAGACCTTTCTCGGTTGGTGACACCAGCAGTAGGTCATCTGCATAGAGCAAGAATTTCACCTGGGCGTCATGGGTAGGAGCTTTTGATGACATCGTACGTCTTTCCTCCTATTCCGCTTTCCAGCATTTTTAAGAACAAGCCCGGGTGCCACACTGAGTCAAAGGCCTTTTTAAAGTCTACAAAGCAGGCGTATATCTTCCCATGCTTTGTATTGTGGACGTGGCTCTGAATGAGACTGTGCAGGGTGTAGATGTGGTCCGTGGTGCGGTGGTTTGGCACGAACCCTGCTTGGCTTTTGCTCAGGACATTGTGCTCGGTAAGGAAACTGATGATCCTTTTGTTTAGGATGCTGTTGAACAGTTTTCCCAAGTTACTGCTGACACATATGCCTCTGTAGTTGGCAGGGTCATACCTGTCCCCACTCTTGTGGATCGGTGTAATGAGTCCTTGGTTCCAGGTACGAGGGAAGTAGCCAGCACTCAGCACAATGTTGAACAGTTTAACCATTGCAGCTTGAATTTCTGGTGGGCTGTACTTCAACATCTCTGGGGGGATTCCATCCAGACCACTAGATTTTTTACACTTTATGGAAGTGATTTTCTCTGCAACTTCCTGTAATGTAATTGGTGTGTCCAGTGGGTTTTGGAAGTTTTTGATTTTCTCTTCCATTGCCTTTAGTTTTGATGTTATGTTTTCCTGCTCTTGGCTTAGTCCTTCTTTTGGGATGTCTTTGTAGAGGTCTCTGAAGTACTGGAGCCAGATGTTGCCATTTTGGATATGGGTATCAGTCTTTTTCTTGCTCTTTGTGTCCATGTGGCTCCATATTTTCCAGAAGGAGTTGTCTTGGAGGGCGTCTTGGAGTTGGCTAAGTTTGGTAGAGATGTAGCTCTGCTTCTTCCTCCTGAGGATGGTTTTGTACTGCTTTTGTATGGTGTCATAGGCTTCCCTCAGGTCTGGGTTGTTGGGGTCTCTGTGTTTATTGTTTGAGGCTGTTCTCAGGGTCTTTCAAACGGCTTTACACTCTTTGTCAAACCAACCATTGATCTGCTTTTCTTTTGGCCTCTTGTAGTTGACTTGTTTGAGGTCGGACAATTTGGCCATGGTGTGGAATATTTTGTTGAGGTCTTTTGCAGCTTGATTCACTCCTTCTGGGTTTGACTTGTACTTGTAGCTGTAGAAGTTGTGGAGCATCTCTTGTAATTCCGGTCTGTTGGGAGCCTCTTTATATTTTATTTCTGACGTCTTGGACCATTTATAGGATGGAGGTCGGTTGTAGAGGCTGCTCTGCTGTGGCTTTTGTGTGGATGGTTTCTCTGTAGATTTTATGTACAGGAGAAGTTGGCTGTGGTCTGACAGGTGCGTTTGTGGGGTGACTATGAAGGCGCTAATATTTGCCGGGTCCATATCTGTAATGGCGTAGTCTACTACACTCCTTCCTACATGGGAGTTTAGTGTGTATCTTCCCAGTGAGTCTCCCTTTGTACGTCCATTAAGAATATGAAGACCTAAACTTTTACATAAGTTCAGGAGCTTTTTGCCACTTTTGTTGACTGTACTGTCATAGCTGTTTCTCTCTGAGTGTTCTGGGTCGTGACTGTCATTCTCTGCCCCAAATATGTAGATGTTTCCATCTGTGGTCAGAAAGTCTTTTTCTCTCCCTGTTCTTGCATTGAGGTCTCCAAAGATGAGAACTTTGCCCAGGACCTGATAATGGGTGGCTTCTTCTTGTAAGATCTCAAAGCTGTCTGGATTGAAGTAGGGGGACTCTGGCGGTGGTATATAGGTGGTGCAGAGGTAGACATCGGACTGAGAGGTGAGGATGGAGCTGCTGATTCTGATCCATATGTGGCTGCCTCCTCTCTTCACTGGTTTGATGTACTGGTGGAGCTCTTCTTTATACCAGATCAATATTCCTCCTGAGCAGCGGCCCTGTTTGATGTTTTTATTTTTAAGGGCAGGGACAGAGATTTCTCTGTATCCGATTGGCACCAGAGATTCGTTTTCAGCTCTGGTCCATGTTTCCAGGAGGATCTGAATGTCTATATTCTTCAGTCTTTGAATAAAGTCGGGGTCATTTGTTTTACATCCAAAGGCCGAGGTGCTCAGGCCTTGGATGTTCCAGCTGCTGATTGTGAATGAGGTCATTTTTTTTTCTATATATACCTCATGTGTATATACCTTGTAATGAGTGCGGCTGTGTAAGACACTCTGGATTTACGACTGGTTTTTATAGGTGTGTTAGATCCAGTCACATTAGTTTCCTGCACAATGTGCTGAGCAGGGTTCTAATCTCTTCCATATCTCTGCCCTGCATGTCTCTGTGTGGGGCTGATGGTCCCCTCCATGGTGGTCTCCTCCTCTGATGGCCCGATGTTGGGTGAAGGGCTTTGTTTCTGGCCTCCTGTGATGAAATTGGGGTTTCCTGTCTTTTTATTGTTGGGGGTCTTTCCATGGGATTTTGGTTGTTGTTGAGTCCAGGCATGGGGTCTCTGTTTAGTATAATGTCCTTCAGCTCTTTGGCCAGTAGGCTGACCCCTTGTTTGTTTAGGTGCTTGTCGTCATAGAGGTGTTGGTGTTTTATGGAGGGGTGTTGTGCCAGGATCACGTCGGGCACAGCCTTGATTCTTGTGGTCAGGTCCGTGTTGATGTTCTGGGTAGTTTGGCTGGATACATCATTTCTTGGGAGCAGAGATGATAGAATTATTTTGCTGTCCGGGAATTTTAGTTTTGCCGTCTTTGCTAGTTGGGTCAGTTGTCCTGCGATCTGCTGGTGTTGGGCTGGCAGATTGTTTGTTCCTGTGTGTATAAAAATATGATTTGGGCTTGTGAACCGTGGGTTATTGATGACTGCTGTCACCTGCTCAATAGTTGCACAGTGGATTTTTTTGACCCTTTTTCCTGGAAATAGTCGCCATGTTTTCAGGTATTTCCCATTTGAGTCCATTATTAGGATGGTATCAAAACGTTGTGAGGTCACGGGTGGGGTACGTGGATGAGGCTGGGGGTCTGTGCTGGAGATTTTGCTGGTGGCTAGTTCTCTTCTCTTTTCTGTTTCTCTGGTTTGTGGTTCACTTATGTTATTTTCAGGAGCATTCATATTGTTGGAGTTATTTGGTATCTCAGTGTCCTGGCCAGTGGAGGCCATGGTGTCTGTACTGGTGTTAGTTACCATAGCTCCCTCCTGGCCAGTGGAGGCCATGGTGTCTGTACTGGTGTTAGTTACCATAGCTCCCTCCTGGCCAGTGAAGGCCATGGTGTCTTCACTCCTCTGTGTTTCTATGGCGTCCTCCTGTTTCAGGTGTCCAGGAGTCTTCAGCTCTGTTATCTCCTGTCTCAGTCGGGCATTTTCTTGCTGCAGTTCACACATTTCGTCTCTTATTTCCTGCATGGCCATACTGTATTCACATCTCAGTTTGTTTATCTCTTTCATTACTTGGTCATTTGCATTTCTGTCACCAAGGTTTCTTTGAAGTTCTTCTTTAAATTGTACAAAGTCTCTTTCTAGTTGAGATAAACAGTCTCTGAGGGTCTCTGGTGAAGGGTGTGAAGTGTTGGGGGCTGCAGTTCTGTCTCTGGAGGTCTCTGTAGAGGTGATGGTGGCTGCTGGGGTTTGTTGTTCTTTGCAATTTTGTGCCTGGAGTTTAATTTGAGAAAAGCTGTCTTCAAATTTCTGTAAGTTTTCCTCAGCCCCTTGTACCATGATTATGCCGTTATTGTACACGTTTATGGTCAGTGAGTTGGTCTCGTCTTCTTTTTGGTTTCTAATTCTGATCTGCCGGCCCTTATTAATGCCGTTCTTGGATGTATGGTTATATTGTTTGCACAGAGCGGTGTGCCAGGCTAAGGGCTGGTCTGTGAAAAATAAATAATTGGTTTTCCTTTTATCTTCCTCTTTAGAGGTAAAATCAGAAAAGAGGGTCTCTGGATCTTCTCTAATCTTTGCATGTTTTATGGCTTTTTGGGCATGAATGCTTTTCTGCCCTTCAGAGTATGTGATTTCCAGAGTGTGTGACCTCCTGGTGTCCCGTGTCTCCAGCTCTGCTCTCTGCCCAGTTACTTGTTCTACATTTATATCTTCCATTTTTATAATAATCCTTATTTATCAGAGATGTAATTACAGCACTGTCTGTAGGTTGTGGTATGGATGGAGGATGGTCCTACCTTTGGATGTGCAGATCTCTGGGTGTCAGATGTCAGTTTGGAGTCCTCCTGTTGTATGTGATCTGTCCTTCAACAGGTTTTTTCTTATGTCCTTTAAATCCTCTATTTCCTCTTTTTTCATAAAAATCTTTAGTCCAGCTCAGTCCAGCTCGCTTTCCTGTTCCACAGAGTCGAATTTTTCAAGGTTTTGTCTTACTGTTTGCTCATTACAAGGTATAAAT
>NC_134363.1:30689028-30744028 GCF_048569485.1 Anomaloglossus baeobatrachus | reverse complement strand
GACTTGGTGGCTAGTCGTAGTCTGTCCATGACAGTCATCTTTAGTCTGTGGTCAAGGGCAGACGTTACAGGTTCCATATAATGCCTTATTAGTGTCTCCTATGATGGTGTATGGAAACCATTCATTAGGGAATGTCGGAGTCACTATAAAAGCTGAGACAGGGAATACAGGAGCTATTAATAGTTATGTATGTTTGTATTAGTGTTACACATGTACTTACCATTCTTTTGATTAAATTTTGGGGAAAATTAGACAAAATTGGCGAATTTAAATTTCCAAAAATTCAATCATTTCCAATAAAAGGTGATAGATGTATTGAGTGGGACAATCACAATAATGATGACTCTATACTCACTACTGTACATAGCGGTGGTCGTACCTGAAGACATGTTGATGAACACATTCATGCACACCTCATCAGTATCTGAACAAGGGGAGGCTTTTGTGCGACACATCTGTAACTGTCTATGAGTGCAGATTTCACAGGACAGAGCATAGACTGCAAATACAGGAGGAGATACGTTATATCACACACACATATAATATCCAACCCGATTTGCATAGGGCATCAATGCAAGATTTCTCATGAATGGGGCAAAAAACATCTAAAAAGTTTTGGTGGACAAAGCTCCTGTACAGATACAACCCTACACCCATATGTAAAAACTTGCTGACGCTTTCCCTTTAAATTTTCCAAATTTGTCTGCTTGTCTACTGTCTATGCAGTGAACCTAAACCCTAGTGGCAAGGGATGGACTCCCCCTTTCAGGATCCTTTATTGTGAAAGAAAATGGACCTATTTGAGGATGTCCTCGTACTCTGATGGCCAAGTCACATCCTAGTTCTTGTACAATGTATGAAGTTCTCAACAGTTCCTATCATGGCTTCGATGCACTGACGCCTTCCTTACGTAGGTAGCAGGGACGTTTTCAGAAATTCGTCCTACAGTCGTTCTACTGTGGGTCCTGAGTCAATAGACTAGTCTTCATTGACAACACGTATCAGTGTTCCTTGGTTTTCCATAAACCGGTTGATGACCAGTTTTCCATCCTAGCACCACTTTTGATAGATACTAACCACTGCAAACTGAGGACACTCCTAAAGACCAACTGCATACCATGAATGCCTCAGAAAATGCACCATAAATCAGGAATATCACACAAGACCTGCTGTAAATCGGTAACACTCTACAAGACCTGCCATATACTGGGAACATCACACAAGACCTGCCGTAGATCAGGAAAACCTCACAAGACTCGCTGTATACCGAGAACACCCCACAAGACCTGCCATATACTGATAACACCCCACAAAACTTGCTGTATCTCAGGAATACCCCATAAGACCTGCCGTACACCGGGAACAGCGTATAAAACCCTCCATATACCAGGAACACCGCACAAGACTTGCCGTATACTGAAAAAACCCAACAAGACCTGCTGTATACTAGCAACACCCCATAAGACTTGACGTATAACAGGAACACCCCACAAGACCTGCCGTATACCAGGAGCACCCCACAATGCCCTCTGTGTACCGAGAATATTCCACAAGACCTTCCGTATACCGAGAACATCCACAAAACCTGCCATATACTGGGAACACCCTACAAGACCTGCTGTATATCAAGAACACCCCACAAGATCTTCTATATACCAGGAACATTCCACAAGACCTGCCTTTCACTAGGAAAACCCCACAAGACTTGCCATGTATCAGGAACGCTCCACAAAACCTTCCGTATACCAGCAACACCCCACAAGTCTTGCTGTATACCGGGAACATTAAATAAGACCTTCCATATGCTAAGAATTCGTCACAAGACCTGCCATAAACCAAAAACACCCCACAAGACCTGCTGCATGTCAGGAACTCTCCACAAGACCTGCCATATACCTGAAATACCCCACAAGACCTGCCATATACTAGGAACATACCACAAGACTTGCTGTATATCAGAAACACCCCACAAGACCTACCGTATATCAGGAACATCGCACAAGACCTGCTATATACCGGGAACAGCCCACAACACCTTCCATATACTGGGAACATTCCACAAGACATTCTGTATATGGAAAACATGCCAGACGTCCTGCCGTAAATCAGGAACACCCCACAACTTGCCGTATGTCAGGAACACCCCGCAAGATCTGCCGTATACTGGTAACATTCCAGAAGACCTTCTTTATGCCGAGAACGTACCACAAGACCTATCATACACTGAGAACACCCCAAAAGACCTGCCATATACTGGGAACACCCCACAAGACTTGCCGTATATCAAGAAAACCCCAGAAGACCTGCCATATGCCAGGAACAGCCAACAAGACCTTCTGTATGCCAGGAACATTCCACAAGACCTTACGTATACCGGGACGATTCCACAAGATCTTCCATATACTGAGCACAACCCAGAACCCACAAGACTTGCTGTATATCAGAAATACCCCACAACACCTGCTGTATACTGGGAACACTCAACAAGACCTACCATATACCGGGAACATTCCACAAGACCTTCCGAATGCCAAGAACGTGCTACAAGACCTGCCGGACACCGAGAACACCCCACAAGACCTGGAGAATATCAGGAACACCCAAGACCCTCCGTACACTGGGAACAGCCCACAAGACCTTCCGTATATAAAAAATACCCTAAAACACCTGCCCTATACTGGAAATATCCCACAAAACCTGTCGCATACCGGAAAAATCCCACAAGACCTGTTGTATACAGGAACACCCCACAAGACCTGACGTATATTGGGAACAGTCCACAAGACCTGGCATATACCAGGAACACCTCACTAGACCTGCCTTATATAGTAACACCCAACGAGACTTGCTGTATACCGGGACACTCCACTGGACCTGCCGTATACCGGAAACACCCCAGAAGACCTGCCGTATACTCGAAACACCCCACAAAACTTGCCGCATACTGTGAACACTCTATAGTACCTGGTTTATGTTAGAAACTGCCTGCAAGGCCTTCTGTATACCAAGAACATACCACAAGATCTGTTGTATACATGGAACACTAAACAAGACTCACTATATACAACACACAACCTGATGGTTTGGAGTTGCTCTAACCCAGTCAAAAAAACGGCACAACTTGGTCTTTGCCACAGTTTCTTACGTTTGCCCATTTTTCCTACTTCCGATTCATTAATTTCAAGAGCTATCAGCTGTCACCCCTGATGAGCGTAATTTGTTACTGGATAATCAATGATCTTTGTTTTTTTACGCTATGTCTGATCACTGATTATAACATATTTTTTCTTACTTAAAAAAATCCAAAAGCTCATAATAAAATTTAAAAAAATGTTTTACGCAAATATCTAATTCTCAGCTTACATTGCATACATTAGATCTAATTATGTTTTCCTCCCGGGGTCACTCACCTATATCCAGCTTTATGCTATAGATAAAGTACAGGAGGCAGATGAATGCCCTCATATTGTCTCATGGATAATGACTTTACTGAGCGGAGTCGTCTGCTTCATATTTACT
The DNA here is from genome assembly GCF_048569485.1 of Anomaloglossus baeobatrachus. NCBI lineage: Eukaryota > Metazoa > Chordata > Amphibia > Anura > Aromobatidae > Anomaloglossus > Anomaloglossus baeobatrachus. The sequence goes on along the minus strand of NC_134363.1, from coordinate 30,740,509 downwards.
ACAGGAGACACGGACTCCTATTCCAGTGGGAGCACAGACCAGATGGCACGTGACGGTGTCGGGAGTCAATCAACACCTGATTTGTTTGTACAGAGAGTGTGTAGACGCCTGACTGTACATACTGCTATACAGTTAAATTTTCTGTCGGTCTCCGATCACAAAATAGACTGGATATTAGTGATAATTAAATCTGCCAAGATTCGAATTTGGCAAGTCCTTTGAAATTGGCCCGGGAATTTGTCTCACATTTCCTCTTACCACTGCAACCAGCCAACCAGCGCTCCGCTCTATCCGGCTCCTTCTTTTCTTTTATGTGTTCTGTCCTCTTCAGCCTTCTTCACTCTTTGTAGTGTCTTTTGAGACCTAGTGGGCCTCTGATGTTGCACAAAGCCTAGCCAACCATCAGCACTAACTGTGACATTTGGACATGAGGGCTAAAGAGACCTTGGATGATTCAGGTTGAAACTTTGTGTGGTCAATGGCCTCTCACAAGTACAACCAGCCAACAGCTGCTCCGTTCTGTCCGGCTCCTTCTTTCCTTTGCCGTGCAGTGTCCTCTTTAACCTTCTTCACTCTTTTCTGGGTCTTCTTGGACCCAGTAGGCCTCAGGCGTTGTCCGAGGCCTAGTCAACCATCAGCACACACTGTGACATTTGGACATGAGGCATCTGAAGGGCTAACTAGACCTTGTTGGGTGATCCAAGTTGGGACATTGTGCGCTCAATGGCCTACTTGGTGTCAGAAGCCTTAGCATCTAGTGAAGATAACCAAAGAGGAGGACATGTGGTGCAGGAAAAAAGTGGCTGAATTCTCGACAGTGGTGGTGGGAGTGGTGAGTATCAGTTCTTTATCCGATAAATTTCCCGGTCTTCTAAAGTTTAGCCAAATGGCATCTGGCTGCCATTTAGCTCGACTTACACAAAGCAAATCGGATTCAGGAAAATCCAAAATTCCTTCTAGCCACTTAGTAAAATGATTCTATAATATAATTAGCATAATTAACAGATAGGGGGAGGACGGACAGGCGGGGGGGGCGGGAATCACTATGAATACCCTCCCCAGCTATCAGCTGATCGGCAGCTGCTGTCACTCAAAAAGCTGCTAATTTTGCAAATTTTACTTGCTTATGTTTCAAAACCTATACATCCGATCTCACAACTAAAGGTATGTATAGAATCAGCCTGATAGTGCCAGTATAGCACTGGCTTTAGGTTATATAGGAAAATCCTGTGATTGGTGCGCTTTAAGGATCATTCATGACTGTACCTTTTGTGATATGAATGGGGACCTTTTAGAGAAGGGAAGCCAAGTTATATGGGCTATCTTGTGGACACTTCTTATTAAATATTGAAATTATATATACGAGGGGCTGCTGATAAGTCTTTGGCTTTGTGATCTTATTTTGTTTCTATGGTAACAAATGTTGCATCACGTGAAATTCTTATGTGTCTAATATAGGTTTTCAAAATTTTGTGTTTGTTGCTTATGGTAACAGTGTTCTACACACGCGGGAAAACAAAATGGTGGAGTCTAATACAATATTCACAGCAAATGAGAGCAGAGGAGGGATAAAATTCTCGTTTCTGCAAGGAAAGTCTGCGAAGGATATTCATGGTGATATGTCGCAGACATTGGAGGATCAATGCCCTTCATATACCACAGTTAAGAACTGGGTTGACAAATTTAAATCAGGCCACTTCAGCCCCAATGATGAGGAACCTCCTGGACGACCGAGAGTGGTTGTTGTTTTGGAGATCGTCGATGCTGTGCACAACCTCATACTGGAGAATCCACGAACTTCAGCTAAAGCAATGGCAGACATCATGGGGATTTCCCGTGAACGTGTTTGTGTCATTATCTGTGAACATTTGGACATGAGGAAGCTTCTGCAAAGTGGGTCCCCAAATGTCTGACAACAGATCAGAGAAGCTGCGAGTGAAAACTTCCCGGTCCATTTGTCAGCGTTTCCAGACTGATAAGAACCTCCTGGGGCGACTGGTCACTATGGATGAGACCTGGATATATTTGTATGACCCTAAAAACAAGGAGCAGTCAAAAGAGAGGAGGCACAGAGGTTCTCCTCATCCAAAGAAGTTCAGGGTGCAAAAATCAGCCACTAAGGTGATGGCATCTGTGTTCTGAGATAAGGAAGGCATGCTGCTAGTGGACTACTGTCACGCTCACCGGCTCCCCTGCAATGCTTCCCGGCCCCCCTGCCATGCTCACCGGCTCCCCTGCCACGCTTCCCCACTCTCAGGTCACGCTCCGTCACTCCCGTGCCATGTTTCCCGGTCCCCCGCACCACAGCCTCCATGCCCCATCACCTGCGGTCTCCAGGCAGCCCGGTCCCCGCTCCCGGCGCCCATCGGCAACGCTGAGCCAGCCCAGCACTCCTGCCTCCTGTGCACCGCTCCCTGCTCTGGCTTCTGGCACCCGGGCCTCGCGCATGCGCATTAGGGCGCGCGCGAGGTCATTGACCCTCTCTTAAAGGGCCAGTGTCCTCCAACAGGATATTGAGGAATCAGGTACAGGGTATATAGGGGGATCCTTTCCAAGTGGGCGGGGCCTGTTCTTCGTGTTTGCTAAGCTAGGAGTCAGGTCTCCTTGTGTCTTGTGCCATACTTACCTATCTCTCTTGTAGAGTCGCTCCTGTCTCGCCAACCGGTCCTGACGATTCCCGAACCCCGAACGGTGACTGTCTGCCATCCCGTCAGTCCCTACCATCTCCGGTCCCTGGATCCGTGTGGTGACCCACCTTCTCGCTCCATTGGTTCCGGATTCTGCCTGACATCATCTCGGCCTCCGAACCTGAGCTCCGTCACCCGGACTACCTTCAGAGACTCTGTGGTCCCAGGGACTTCTTCACTCCACTCCTCTGAACGGACTGTCCCGCTACCCGTAGTGCTCCGGCTACCGGGCACCTTGCCCTCGGTGAGGTGTTCAGCCCAGTGGATCCACCTCCTGGGCCTACCCGTCCACCTGGTCCTAACAACTACCTTCAAAAGGGTTCTACCATCAATGCAAGGTATTACATTGAACTTTTGGACCAATTGAAGGCAGCTCTGAAAGCCAAAAGGCGCAGCAAGCTGTCCAAAGGAATCTTGTTCCTGCAAGACAACGCCTCCGCACACACTGCACAAGCGATCATGACAAAACTGGCAGAGCTGGGCTTCCAGCTGGTTGACCACCCACCTTATTCACCAGATCTAGCTTCCTCTGACTATCATCTGTTTCCAAACCTGAAGACACACCTCAAGGTACCAAATTTCACACCATTTCTGATGCCATAGCTGCTACGTATGCCTGGTTTGAGGCACAACCGAAATCCTTCTTTTTGCTAGGCTCACAGAACTTGGAATACCGATGTAAGAAGTGTGGTGACACCGGTGGAGAGTATGTGGAATAAATGTAGTTTCATCATCCTATCTCACTTCTTATCAGCAGCCCCTCGTACAAGATTGAAAGATACAAAAAGACTAAAATGATGAAGTGAAATAAGAACTGTCAAGGGTCCAAATACTTGGTTATCAAAAGTTTACAATTAAGCTTTAAAATGGCTTTCTTGACCCAAATCCTCTTGGAAGTACAGCTCTGAAGTGCAGAATTAAAATTCTGTGCAAACCAGGAGCATTTTTAGACACATTATTTATCCAGATCTTCACTTTCCCACATATACTTAAATAATAAAGCAGAATAATGAGATATTTGCCCCGAGGCTCGACGAGTCCCAGGTGATGTTATTGAGTCCGACGTGAAACAAACAAGATTTCTTCCAGCGCCTCGTCCTGTGCCAGCCGTGAGTCAGTCCGTCTTTCTTAATTGCAGGGTGACAAGCAGAGACACATAGCGTACGTCAAGATCACAAGACTACTGATGCAATGGCTAAAGTTGTTGAGCGTTTATTTTTTTTACTAGTTTGTAGCTAAAAATACCTAGGGGACCTTTAACCACCGATGGAGCGACATTAGCTGGTGCATTTCATTTGCACTTGCTATCTCGGAGTTTAAAGAGATTTCTTTACCCACTCATTCATTTGGCTAAGAACTGTCATAATTATACATTATTTATGCAAACCAGTGGATTTAATGGGTGCTGTGAGATTGGCAAGAAGAAGACCGAAGAAGGAAAGCCAACAGAGGACCAAGCAGACATCTGCAATGGCGGATCAGAAGTAGGTCTATATCGTACCCTGGTTCCATCTACTTTGGTAAGTGATGTGTGACGCCCTGACACGTCAGGTGGTCACACTTAGGCCCCCACATAACATCTTCCCTCACCTAGGTTACACACAGCCAACCAGAAACCCTAGTCACCTCCCCCAGGGAAAGACAGGCACTCCAGTGGGCAGGACCAGACGGAAGAAAACGCCCACCTAAGAGTCTGGAGAGCCCGGGGCAGGAAAAACCAGTTAGTTGGAGTTGAAATTTGAGTTCAGTGACAGTTGGAGTGGAGTCCAGGCCTGTGCTGCAGGTCTGAGGCTGAACACATTGCCCTGACACATTGGCTAGGTGGCAGACAGTGGGCCCGTATCTAGCAGGAGACGGGAAGACCCGAGGTGGAGCCCGCCGGTACCGACACCGGAAACCCGACCGTAAACCGTGCACAGAGCGGGTACTCGGACCCTGAAGCCAGGACCAGCACCAACAGCCTAGCTAATCAATCGATTGAGGGCAGGATTATAGGTCCTGTCCCAACCTAAGTCCCGAAAAGAGACAACCACCCACAGAGAGGGATAGGGCATCCGTCAGAGCCTGTAGATCCCACGGGTCAGCGTCAGCGGCCATGGCTCCCAATAGTATTACCGGGAGCAGACTCCCGCGTTCCAGACCGGGATGTCCACAATACTACAAAACAGTGCAGAGGGAAGAGAGACGGACCACCAGCCCGGGTGGGGGACCAGAATACACCCGGCCGCGGCGGCCAGCCACCATCAACTTGGTTAACCATTGGACTTGTCTGACTTCTTTAATCGTGAGTAAGCTGAGACTCCCTGGTCTGACCAGGCTCACTGGTCCCTGCCATCACCGTCCCCTGCACCAAGTCACCGGGTCCCGGGGCAACCATCCCTACCTTGTTAACAACAAGCTGCTATCCCATCGCCCCGGGCGTCCCACAACAGCAGCGGTAGTGCCACATATCACCACACACCGTGGGTGGCGTCACAGACAATTTACTCCTATCCCAGTACAAATACGTTCCCTTTTAGTCAGAGTGTCCGCGAGACCCACGGGTCCAGTAGAACCCCTCGAGCCACACCGCGGATCCGGACCCGAGCAGCTCCGGCTGCTGGCACGGGGGTGGCACAGATGCACATCCACCCGGATGTCAACAAGCAGCAATGGACCTTGGCCTCCATGACTATGGTGCTGGTTCACCAGTTCTCCTTCGTAAGACCACTTTTGGTAGGCACTAAACACTGTTGTAAGTTCCTCTCACCTAGCAGTGAAAAATGCAGTAATTAGGCAATACACTAGGTGGCACTGGGGATACCTAGAGACTGAGGGAAGTCAGGCAGGACGGCATCAGAACCGAGAGGACATGAAGAGACACAAGGGACAGACAGGAAAGAGGTCGTAAGACAAGCAGGAGGTCAGGTAACCAGGAGAGTAAGTATAAGCACAAAGGGCAGGCAAGAGGGTAGTCAGGAGAGAAAGCTGAGGTCAGGAGCCAGATGGAAACAGAGAAGTTGGAGGGGAGTAGACAGAGGCAAGTCAGGCAGACCAGGGTCAGAACCAAGAGGGTATGAAGAGACACAGGGAGCAGACAGGAGAGAGGTTGTCAGACAAGCCAGAGGTTGGGTAACAGGAGAGTAAGTATAAGCGCAAGGGGCAGGCAGAAAAGTAGTCGGGAGAAAGCTGGGGTCCGGAGCCAGACAGGAATGGAGAAGTCAGAGGGGAGTAGACACAGGCAAGTCAGGGGTCAGTCCGGGGTTGAGTACCAAGATCAGTCACTATAACCAGGAGACAGGCACTTACTGCAACTTACAGTAGCTAGAGAATACGACTGGCACCACTCTGGACATGAACTCCCCCAGATAAAGGAGAGCAACCGCCCGGAAGCGGTGCATGTGAGTAAGCACCTACCACAGCCGGCAAATAACCCGATGCAGGGAACGACCAATCACAAGGTAGAGAATAACATGTGACCGCAAGCAGGAGAACCTAACAGGTCCCGACACAGGAGCCACACTGCAAGTCAGTGCCGTGACAACTGTATACTGGAAACATCTCACATACCTAATGTTCACCAGGAAGCATTGGGGGAAGACCAACATCCATAGGGTGAAAATGTTGGTGCCAATCTCCCTGTTATGGAATGATCAACATCAGCATTGCTTGATGTGGCAGAGTGAATGTCTGCTTGGTCCTCTTTATGCAGAGCGCAGCATTCAAGATTTGTTTTTTCTAACCATAACTTGGGTTAAGGTCAGGGCAAAAGTTAGGGATAGGATTAAGGAAAGTGTAAAGGGGGCTTTACACGCTGCGACATCGCTAATGATATAGCGTCGGGGTCACGTCATTAGTGATGCACATCCGGCGCCGTTAGCGACATCGCAGCGTGTGACACCAAGGAGCGACGATCAACGATCGCAAAATCGTTCAAAAACGATGATCGTTGACACGTCGCTCCTTTCCTTAATGTCGTTGCTGCTGCAGGTACGATGTAGTTTGTCGTTCCTGCTCCACCACACATCACTGTGTGTGACACCGCAGGAACGACGAACATCTCCTTACCTGCGTCCACTGGCAATGCGGAAGGAAGGAGGTGGGCGGGATGTTACGCCCCGCTCATCTCCGCTCCTCCGCTTCTATTGGATGGCTGCCGTGTGACGTCGCTGTGACACCGCACGAACCCCCTTAGAAAGGAGGCGGGTCGTCGGCCAGAGCGACGTCGCAGGGCAGGTAAGTCCGTGTGACGGGTGTAAGCGATGTTGTGCGCCACGGGCAGCGATTTGCCCATGTCGCACAACCAACAGGGGCGGGTACGCTCGCTAGCAAGATCGCAGCGTGTAAAGTACTATTTAGGGCTATGAATAGGAATAGAGCTAGGGTTTTAAAATTGATACATAAAACACGTAATAAAATAAAAAGCAAAAAATAACCTATAACTGTTTATTTCTTAGAGTTTATATCTCATTTCAGTAGAAACAGAAAACATTTGGAAGGTCAAAGTGCAAACTTTGGTTACATGAGTATTTTTCACAAATTACAATATATGTGCAATTGTCATGCCGTGTTCATGTCGCGGGCGGAGGAGGGGACGCTGCGCTCTCCCACTGCTCGGGTCCGGCTGCTGCTTTCTGCTGCTCGGTGGTGACTCGAGCGGTGGGCCGGATCCCGGGGACTCGAGCGGCACTCCTCGCCCGTGAGTGAAAAGGGGGGTTTGATTGTGGGGATTTGATATTGTCCGTGACGCCACCCACGGTTGTGGTGAGGTTGGTGACACCACCGCTGCTCTGGACGGGGATCCCGGGAGCGATGGCAGGGAGCAGCCTGGATGTTAGTTCTCCCCTCTGTGGGTAGGGGGTTGGTTGTCCCGGGGCCCGGTGATGGGGTAGGGATGGATGGCAGGCGGGTTACGGGGCCTGGTGAGGTTCAGGGTCGCGGGGGCAGCGCTGTGCCGCACGGCACGGTGGTACTCACTCAGCCAATGATAAACACAGAGTCTCCGGTAAAACAAACGGCTGGATGGACGGGTCCCACAGATGGCTGCGGTTGTTCTCCTCCCGGTAGGTTGATGGTGACTGCCTTTCCCTGCATCTGTGTAGTGTAGACGGTTCTAATGGGTTCCCACCGGTAACCCGCTCCTCCAGCTTGAAGGTTGCTGAAGGAGCCCCTTTTGCCCGCAGGCTCTGGCCCTGGGAACTTTAGCCTTGGTGGTGACTTTGTTTCCCTCTAACGGTTGGACTGTTGCCTTCTGTCGGGACTTGGCTGCTGGGAAACCCAGGAGGTTCCCTTCGCTAACGGATTTGACAAATTGCACGGCGACTCCTAGCCTTGTCGGGGTCCGTAAGCCCCTGCCGGATGGTGCTGGCTTCTCTTTGCGTACCGGTCTGGTACCGCCGGGCCACCGCCCGTCCACGGTCCTTACGGTTCACTCCAATCGGCCTCTCCTGCAGACGGTCACCACCGTCTGCCAACCTTGCTGTTCCGTCCGGGCCACACACCCGGACCACTTTCTGTCTGCTCCTCTACCACTTCACTCCTTCCACTTCAAACTCTAAAACTCAACTCCTTCCTTTTCCCACCTCCAAGACTGTGCACTCCTCGGTGGGTGGGACCAACCGCCTGCCCACCCCCTGGTGTGAGCATCAGCCCCTGGAGGGAGGCAACAAGGATTTTGTCTGACTTTGGTGTGCCTGACCGGGAGTGTGGGGTGTGTTGGTGTTGTGCTTGTGACGTTCTGGCTTGCCCAGGGCAACACATTCAGATCCACATTCGCGGGGTGCCGCGGTAGCATCGGACTGTGTTCGCATTGCAGAGATTGATCTTTTCTGGTTGCTCATCCTCAGCCAGGTGTCGACTGAGTCTTTTCCACTGCTTTCCAATCCTGCAGGAGTTAATTCCTGTGGAGTGGTGTGTGGCTTCTTGAGACTTAGGTTACTAATTGCTATTCAGCTGTCTCCTTCCTATTTAAGGTTTAGAAGGCTGTTTGTTGCTGCCAATGATAGCTTCAGCTTATGTTCCTGCGATTCCGGTCTTTGTGGTGAACCTCTTCTTGGTAACCAGTGGTTTGTTGGTTGAGTGATGTGGAAGTTTCCCCGTTGTGCATTTACTTCCTTCCTTATATTTCATTCCCTTCTGTGCATGTATAGTCTCTCATTTGTGGTTGTGTGCAGTGTGTCTGTGTCATTTTGTGGGGTTTGTTACGGTGTGTCCAGCCCACCCCAAGGGTGGGGGAGAGGGGAGTAAGAACAGAGCTCAGACAGAAGTCAGGGTCATGCTGGGGGCTCAGACTGCTCTACCATCAAGCCTACCTCTAAGGTAAAGGACAGTGCAGGGACCCTAGTCTGAGGGCCAGTATAGATGTCCCTATTTAGTAATTTCATACCCCGTGATAGCAATCTTGGACTGGTTGGAAGGTTAGGATTTACGACGCTTTTGCGATCGTTTATCGGCGCATCTAGGCTTTACACGTTATGACGTCGTAACCGGCACCCGATGTGCGTCACTTTCAATTTGACCCCGATGATATAGCAGTAGCGATGTCGCAACGTGCAAAGTACCCCTTACTGTTGTACTAGCGACCTCCGGTGGGCTTTTTGTGTTACTAGATTTAGAATTTCAATCTCCACTAAGTCCCTGCTCCCCCTAGTTGAAGCTTGACAATAGACTTATGTGCTTGGGTCCTAATGTTCCGATGTTCTAATGTAAGTTGGTGTCACCTCCCAAAAAAACTTTTGACAAATGAAAATAAATCAAATAGTTTTATTTGGAACTTGTGAAAATCAACAATGGACTAAAAACTGGACTTTTTTTTCAAAATGGCAGCTATAATACTACAGGATTAGTAATCACTTATTTGGCATGGTTACAATTAGTATCAAGTTTTCTGGACCTTCTTATATTTACTTAACCATTTGTACATTGACTAAGAGACTACACACATGGAGTGTAGAGATTCCAGTCCCTCTAATGACTGGTGACCGACAGGCTCCTCTTCCACATGGGGTTCTTTGATAGTTGACAGCTTTGGCACTGGTCCCTTTAGTGTTGGCTAATACTAAAAAGCCGTAAAGAATCGCGTTGGTAAAGACTTATGAAGAACCCAATAAGAAAGCAAAGCAACATAAGACTGGGGCTGAAACGTTCACGATCACTTTTGCTTTTGACCAATCTTCGGTTACCAGTCGTGGTACTTTGGGGTACAGCAACGGTACTTGCGGTTTTCTTCGTAGTCCTGGTTTGAGTACTTATGGTTTTAGATGTTGTAATTATTATACCTTTAGGGACTATGGGTTGAGTAGATTGGGAAGTGCCACTTGTTCTATTGGTGGTGGTACTTGTCATGGTGCTGGAGAAAGTAGATTTGGTGGAACTGAAGGCACTGTGTGTTGTCGTTGTGATATCCTTGGCTGTACTAATGAGTGCAGTGGATTTAGTAGTCAGCAAAGAGTCAATAGAAAAGTCAACTTTGGGTTGAGTTGTTGGGGAAGCAATACTTGTATTGGTGGTGGCACTTCTCATGGTGCTCGGGGAGCTTGATACGGTGAAAGTAGAGATACTGTTTGTAGAGATTGTGTTGTCCTTGGTCATAGTAGTGACCGCACTGGTTTTAGTAGTCATCAAAGAGTCAATAAAAAAGTCACTTTTAGAGGAAGTAATTACTTTGGGTTGAGTCGTTAGAGAAGCAACAGTTGTATTGGTGGCGGAACTTCTCATGGTGCTCGCAAAGCTTGATATGGTGGAACTAGAGATACTGTTTGTAGTGGTTGTGCTGTCGTTGGTCATAGCAGTGACTGCAGTGGTTTTGGACATACCAGTAATCGTGTCTTGGGTGTTACTCTTGGTTGTGCTTGGAGTAGAATTGATGGTTCTCATTGATGTGGTGTGGAGATCACTGCTGGATGGAACATTATAACTGTTGCTTGTTTCAATGACGTCAAGAATGCTCCTTGAACTGGTGTCAGGCTCTCGGTTAGTGGTTATAGAATCAGTCAAGGTGATTGTAGCTATTTCAAGAGTTTGGCTTTTAGTAGTGCCAAGAGGGACAGTGAGTTCAGGAATGCTGCTTGTAGGAGACTCAGGAACATTGTGGGTAGTCCTGTTAGGTGCACTGCCAATAATGAAGTCCTTCATGGTACTTGTAGTAGCAATCTTAACGCTAATGTTAGTGGACTCAGGAGAATTGTGGGTAGTCATGGCAGGTGCACCATCCATACTGGACCCATGCATGCTACTGATAGTAGTAGTAATATTAACGCTACTGGAAGTAGACTCCGAGGCATTGTGGGTAGTCATGGCAGGTGCACCGCCCATACTGGAGTCATGCATGCTACTAGTTTTAGTAGTAATATTAACACTATTGGTAGTGGACTCAGGAGCATTGTGGGTAGTCATGTTAGGTGCGCTGTCCATACTGGAGTCATACATGCTACCAGTAGTAGAAATATTAACACCACTGGTAGTCATGTCAGATTCACCACCTATACTGGAGTAATGCAAGCTACTGGTAGTAAAATTAACGCTACTGGTAGACGACTCAGGAACAATTCTGGTAGTCCTGTCAGGTGCACCGCCCATATTGGAGTCATGCATGCTGCTAGTAGTAGTAATATTAACTCTACTGGTAGTGGACTCAGCAGCATTGCGGGTAGTCATGTTAGGTGCACCACCCATACTGGAGTCATGCATGCTACGGGTAGTAAAATTAACGCTACTGTTAGTAGACTTAGGAACATTACGGGTAGTCATGGCAGGCGCATCGCCCGTACTAGAGTATTGCATGCTACTAGCAGTTGTAGTAATATTAACGCTACCAGTGGTAGAATCAGGAACAATGCTGGTAGTCATGGCAGGTGCACCGCTCATACTGGAGTCATGTATGCTACTGGTAGTCATAGTAATAGTAACGCTACTGGTTGTAGACTTAGGAAAAATACTAGTAGTCATGGCAAGTGGACCACCCATACTGGAATCATGCATGTTACTGGTAGTCGTAAAATTAATGCTATGGGTAGTAGACTTAGGAACGATGCTGGTAGTCATATCAAGTACACCGCCCCTTCTAGTGTCATGTATGCTACTAGTAGAAGTAGTAGTAGTATTAACGCTACTGGTAGTGGACTCAGGAGCAATATGGGTAGTCATGGCAGGTCCACCACCCATACTGGGGTCATGCATGCTACTGGTAGTAGTAATATTAACGCTACTGGTAGTAAACTTAGAAATAATGGTGGTTGACTTGTCAGATGTCCCACTCATACTGGAGTCATGTATGCTACTAGTAGTAGTAGTAGTATTAACGCTACTGGTAGAGGACTCAGGAGCAATATGGGCAGTCATGGCAGGTCCACCACCCATACTGGAGTTATGCATGCTACTGGTAGTAGTAATATTAACGCTACTGGTAACAATGCCAGTAGTCTTGTCAGGTGCACCGCCCATACTGGGGTCATGCATGCTACTGGTAGTAATACTAATGCTACTGGTAGTAGACTTGGAAATAATGCTGGTTGACTTGTCAGATGTCCCACTCATACTGGAGTCATGTATGCTTCCATTAGTAGTGATATTAACGCTACTGGAAGAGGACTCAGGAACAATGCTTGTACCAGTGTGATGAGTGTAGCCTGCAAGAGAGTCATTACTTGAAGTCATGGTGGTAGTTGCGCTTGTAGTGGTGCCTATTGTAGCAGAGGGGCTACTACTGCCATTATATTTTGCAATTATGGACCCGGGAGCACTGGTTGTGTTAAAGTCCTGGGTTCTCTTTGTGGAGGATGCATCGATACTGCTTGTAGGGATATCAGTACTGCTGTTCGTGACATTTGTAAGAACATTGCTTGCAGTCACGTAGGTAGCCCCAGTTGGAGTGGTGGCCATGGTAGTAGAAGGACTACTATCGCTGGTAGATTGTACAGTTCTAGAGCCGGGAGCACTGGTTGAGGTCATGTCCTGGCTTCTTATTGTAGTAGTGTCTTTTACGTTGCTTGAGGTCATGTTGGATGGTCCACTTAAAGTGGTGCTACCTATTGTAGTGGTAGGAGTACTACTGTCAACAGATTTAGGAGAACTGTTTGCGGCCAGGTCTAGGGTATGGGTAGAAGTGGATGTGTTAATGCTAATTGTGTTGACTGCCATGTAGTTGAGACTATTACTTCCAGTTCTGTCAGGAGTACTACTCGTAGGGCCATTAATGGCACCATTTATAGTGCTGGTGGAAGATGCTATGGAGATTTCCGTGATACCAGTACCAGTGCTTCCCATAGTAGTAACTGGATTGGTGCTTGGAATAGCTGGAGGGATGTTGCTTGTAGTTAGATCAGGTTTGGGAGAACTGCTTGTATGGATACTATACCAGCTGCTTACAGTAGAGGAGAGAAGGCCGCTCGCGGGAGATTCCAGAGCTTTGCTCATGGTTATTCCAAGGATTGTGTCTAATATGGTAGTAGTGTTTGTAGTAGCGACATGCACAGAACTAGGAACACTCTTTTCGATTGTGCTGGTGGTGCCCATTCTTGTACTACCAAGGGTGTAGACGCTGGTGGCACTCAGGACACTCTTTGGAGATACGTTGGTTGTTCCAGATGCACTTTTTGTAGCTGCGGTTGTATGTTGAGTGCTGGCACCAATGGAAATTTTGTTTGACGTATCCTTTAGGATATCATTAGACATACAACTGATGTTGACCTCCACATACTGGGCATGGTGGCTGACGATACTGCTGCCGTACAAGCACGATCCTTCAGTTCCGCAGCCTTCTAGGGTTTCTGTTGAGCTGGTAGAACCTGAAAATATATTAGTAATTTTTTTTTTTTTTCACTTATTTTTTTTCCCTAGAAGCATTACTTTTTATTTTTTTCTATCAAAATAATGGGGTGGAAAAGCAACAATTTCTCTGTAGCTTTTTTCGAAATTTGTTTTAAATTGGTAGTTTTGATTGGAAAAAACAAAGAACAATACGAATATGTTAATTTTCTTATTTTTAGATGTCATTATTTACACATTGGGCAAAGGGGGAAATTAAATTTTTTTACATAATATTTTTATAATTTTTGTAAAAATTTTTTTCCCATTTTTAAGAAGTCCTCTTAGATGCCTTCAACTTGTGATTGCTTGACTGTTGTATTGCAATTTAAGGAATACTTATTGACCGGTTATGAAGCTTACACGAGGGCTGGGGGCTTCATAGGTGAACAAATAGGGCAGACACAGGGACCATCACTAGGCTCTCAGATGTCACAACAAACCCATTGGCCACTCGCAACCTATGATCGCATCAGGAGAGACAATGGTCAATGCAACTTTTTTTGCCTCTTAAATGCCACAACTCACTGCACCATCAGAGCGGTTAAAGTTTTGTGATCAGAGCTATCTGAAACCTGAGCATGTATCCTAAAAATTAATATCTTTTCCTGCACCCCAAATCCTGAATATGGTACCATTAAAAACCTCTCATACATAAAGATAGTAAAAAGCCTACAAGGGTCCAAGTGTCAAGATGTGATTGTTGGATAGCGAAGGACAAGGGGATCCTAAACTGTTCATTATCCTAGGGGACCCTAGGAGATCCATAACCACCGGATTACCCCTGATGGTAGAGATGCCGGGGTCTCATGCCTTACTATTCTCCTGATCCGAACTCAACTGTTTCCCGTCTCCATGGAGTTGACAAAATCTGTGGTGGGAAAGACAAGGGCGCAATAGGGTCTTACCCGATATTTGGGTATAGGAGAAAGCAGAAAATCGCACTCACCTGGTCCGGTTGTGATAGTCACAACCCCTTTAACAGCGTATGGGAGTGCTGAGCTGGTTCAGCAGCGGCCCCCGTCAGAGTTGGTTGCTATATAAAACGGAGATGAAAGAGGACGGGTTTACCAGCCGCGCTACGAACCACACCGTTGTAGATCTCAAGAAATCTACAACGGTGTGGTTCGTAGCGCGGCTGGTAAACCCGTCCTCTTTCATCTCCGTTTTATACGTCTCCATGGAGGAAAGGGCAGGAGTGTGATGGCAACAAAGATTAAGACAGACAGGGACAAAACAAAACTCAGGTACACTGCATGCTCATAGGAACAAACTGTTTAAGAAACTAAGGAGAAAATCAAGAGAAGTAAGGCAGCAACAAAAAGACAACAAGGGTAAACACCACAACCACTCACAATAAAGTGCTACAACCACCAGTAAGTCTGGATCACAACACTTCACCAGACCAGTATAGAGAAGCTATGGGTGGCATTAAAGAGGCGTCCAGCCAGCATATATAGGAGTGGCACAAATGTGACCGGCTACCCCAAACAATGTGATAAAAAAAACACTAACAAGCAGCCCAGCAAAGATGAACTCTTGCTAGCCTGCCTATGAACTACAAGTCTGTGGGTCGACACCCGAGTCTGCCTGCGCTAATCACAAATATCAGAGACATTAGCAGGCAGAGTGCCAGAATCTGTAGTCTCCACAGATCCTAATAGTCGTCAATGTTTGTAGAAACCTCCTTGTGACATCAAGAAGACTAATAACTACCCAACCGTCTGATTATTTTTACATGCCATCTAGTTATACATGGATGAAGTCATAAAGAATCTTACCATTTTTCACTACTGAGTATTTGATACACCTGTTCTGGTTTTCCAAGCAATACATGGTATCAACAGCGAGACAAGGGTCTCCATTTTTTCTGTAGCATGATGTACAGGTGAGGTTTCCATGTACTTTGCTCACTGCGGGAACTTAAAAGTAATAAAATAAATCTTTTAGTAGCACTATTCCAGACGTTATTACGAATAAAATACAAAAAAGGCTCATTTGTCCTACCAACGGCTAGTGGTGGGTTGCATCCATTTGTGTTACAACATGTCGTGTTGATGGCGATGTTTCTTGAGGGGTTACTAGTAACAATAGCTCGACCACATTCACTTGATGACCCACATCTTCTTATCTGCTCATTGGATATTACAGATCCTGAAACTACAAAGAAAAGTCAACTCTAGTGCCATGGTGGCCAAGTTTAGTATGGTCTACAGATGAACTATTGGAGATCGCATGTCCTCTGTACCATTGATGGACATTAACTTCTTTCATCATGCCCCTAAAACTACCATAGACAGGTCAACTCCACTGCCATGGTAGCCAACTTTGGTATGGTCTACAGATAACTTATTGGAAATCCCATGTCTTCTATATCATTGGTGGAAACTTGTACTTTTCACCATACCTCTGAAACTACAAAAGAAAGGTCAACTCTACTGCCATGGTATTCAACGTTGTTATGAACTATTGTTGGGTTATTGGACTGCCAAAATCTTCTATACCATTGGTATAAACGTTTACTTTTTCCATCATCTAAGGTCACCCATCAACTTTTGTGTGGTCTACAGATGAGTTATTGGAGATCCCACATCTTCTATACCGTTGGTGGAAACATTTACTTTTTCACCATACCTCTGAGACTACAAAAGAAAAGTTAACTCTAGTGCCATGGTAGACAACTTTAGTATGGTCTACAGGTGAGTTATTGGAGATCCAATGGCCTCTATACCATTGTTGGACATTAACTTTTTTAATCATGCTCCTGAAACTACAAAAGAGAGGTCAACTCAAGTGCCATGGTGGCCAAATTTTGTATGGTCTCCAGATGACTTATTGGAGATCCCACATCTTCTATACCATTGGTGGATACATTAACTTTTCACCATACCTCTGAAACTACAAAAGAAAGATAAACTCTACTGCCATGGTTGTCAACTTTGTTATGGCCTATTTTTGGGTTGTTGGACCTCCAAAATCTTCTATACCATTGATGCATACGTTTACTTTTTCCCTCATCTATGGTCACCCAACAACTTTGGTGTGGTCTACAGTTGAGTTATTGGAGATCAAACATCTTTTATACCATTGGTGGAAACATTTACTTTTCACCATATCTCTGAAACTACAATAGAAAGGTCAACTCTACTGCCATGGTGGTCAACGTTGTTATGGTCTATTGTTGGGTTGTCGGACCTTCAACATCTTCCATACCATTGTTGCAAACGTATACGTTTTCCATCATCTATGGTCACCCACCAAGGCAGATGTTATTTCTCATGAGGATAGTTCTGGTTCAGTTGAGGATATGAAGGTCCGAGCAAACCAATAGAAATCTGAAATGTTATTGGGGTACATTTCCATCATATATGGTATGTATCATCTCATCAGATGATGTTCATGAGGGATTGAACTAAAACTTTTACTCTTATCTCCTCGACATTCTCAATACATCTCATGCCGATGATGTGCCTCATTTCTCTTCCATCTTCTTCTTTCCAGGCTTTCGGCACTGCCATTCTTCACTGACTCCCATGCTGTCATGTTAATTTGTGCATTGAGCCTATATAATCTCGAGGAGCCTCGTGAAGAACAGTGACTCAAAAGCCTGGAAAAAGGAAGCCAGAGGAGAGAGGAGCCAATTGGGTCAACAGCACCAAAGGTGCCGGGATGGCCGAGGACGCTGTAAAGTTATTTTATTTTATGCTCAATTTTTTTTTAAATTTTAACTCAATTCATTGAATGCAAATTGAACTTCCTGGACAATTTTGAGCAAAATTGACAAATTTCAATTTTGGCAGATTTGCGTCATCTCTAATAAAACGTATTTACCAATGTAACCTACCAATATCTACTTGGATTCCTTTTTAACTTGACGCGTTAATTATTAGGCAATTGTAGACTCTTGGCATTGTCATTAGCACTTACTGTTTGTAATCTGAGTGGTCTCGGATATGCAGACATCTTCACCTGGTAAACATATATAAGGACTGTAAAGATTTGTTAAGTTCATGGAGGATATGTTCTTATGACAATAAAGGATGTGACCTGGAAAGAGGCAGAAAATTAACAATTGTATTAGATCAGGTACAAAACAAAAACAGGAAATATATTAGGATTTATCTTCCAATTCTTATTAAAAGATTTTTAAGTTTTTACTTGTAATACCACTCCCAACCACCTGGTGTGCTATAGAGAAAACCATAGAGAATACATCATTTCTTACATCTTTCTTTATATGGTTCAATATAAATGAGTTTTTTCAGATATATAACAAGTTTTCCCGATAAATTAAAGCAGCTTTTACACTATATACCTCCTATACAAAGCAACATTGGTGGCATTTACATACTTGGTATCAAAGCGGCACTTGTGTGAGTGGTTCTGTTTGCTGTTGAGTTGCCGAAAAACAATGTAAGTGTGCTCTGGGAGAAGGACGTAGAGCCACAGCCGGTCATGTTCACAAACCTGTTTGGGGCACCTGCCAATAAAAAGTTACAATGATTTATGCAGAATATATTATAGAGTATACATTCATATAGTCGAATAATTATCAAAACCATACCGAGTAAAAAAAGGCATAAGGTTCCTCTCCTAGCCCACTCATAGAAAGACTGTTAGCCTGTAAAGGAGTGGAGAAGTCCTTCTTCCTCCACCCACCACCCACTTATAGACAAAGCCTGTGAATCTTGCTTCTCCCACCCTCTCATAGAGAAAGCCTGTGAGTCCTGATTCCTCCACCCTCTCACAGAGAAAGTCTGTGAGATCTGCTTCCTCCACCCACTCATAGAGAAAGCCTGTGAGTCCTGCTTCCTCCACCCACTCATAGAGAAAGCCTGTGGGTCCTGCTTCCTCCACCTACTCATAGAGAAAGCCTGTGAGTCCTGCTTCCTACATCATCTCATACAGAAAGCCTGTGAGTCCTGCTTCCTCCACCCACTCATAGAGAAAGCCTGTGGGTCCTGCTTCTCCACCCACTCATAGAGAAAGCCTGTGAGTCCTGCTTCCTCCACCCACTCATAGAGAAAGCCTGTGGGTCCTGCTTCTCCACCCACTCATAGAGAAAGCCTGTGGGTCCTGCTTCCTCCACACACTCATAGAGAAAGCCTGTGAGTCCTGCTTCCACCACACACTCATAGAGAAAGCCTGTGAGTCCTGCTTCCTCCACCCTCTCATAGAGAAAGCCTGTGAGTCCTGCTTCCTCCACCCACTCATAGAGAAAGCCTGTGCGTCCTGCTTCCTCCACCCTCTCATAGAGAAAGCCTGTGAGTTCTGCTTCCTCCACCCACTCATAGAGAAAGCCTGTGGGTCCTGCTTCCTCCACCCTCTCATAGAGAAAGCCTGTGAGTTCTGCTTCCTCCACCCACTCATAGAGAAAGCCTGTGGGTCCTGCTTCCTCCACCCTCTCATAGAGAAAGCCTGTGAGTTCTGCTTCCTCCACCCACTCATAGAGAAAGCCTGTGAGTCCTGCTTCCTCCACCCTCTCATAGAGAAAGCCTGTGAGTTCTGCTTCCTCCACCCACTCATAGAGAAAGCCTGTGGGTCCTGCTTCCTCCACCCACTCATAGAGAAAGCCTGTGGGTCCTGCTTCCTCCACCCACTCATAGAGAAAGCCTGTGAGTCCTGCTTCCTCCACCCACTCATAGAGAAAGCCTGTGTGTCCTGCTTCCTCCACACACTCATAGAGAAAGCCTGTGAGTCCTGCTTCCTCCACCCACTCATAGAGAAAGCCTGTGGGTCCTGCTTCCTCCACCCACTCATAGAGAAAGCCTGTGGGTCCTGCTTCCTCCACCCACTCATAGAGAAAGCCTGTGAGTCCTGCTTCCTCCACCCACTCATAGAGAAAGCCTGTGAGTCCTGCTTCCTCCACCCACTCATAGAGAAAGCCTGTGGGTCCTGCTTCCTCCACACACTCATAGAGAAAGCCTGTGGGTCCTGCTTCCTCCTCCCAATCAGTTTTTGAGTTTCATAATGAATCCATGGATTCTACATTGCATTGAATAATCACTCGCTGTAACATTTCATTTACTTACTACTTTCCAGTTCAATATATCTCATGCACATTGTGTCAGCACCGGTGCATTTGAGGTTGTACTCCAAGGGGCAGTCTATGGTATTGGATCTGTGGCAGGCATGACATATCAGGCCATTCTCTGTTTTGTTCATCGTTGGTACTGAAAGACATCAGAAGAGTCATCAGACTAGACCCATCAAGGTCTATGGCTGATCAATCAACCACCCAAAGTGGATTAGACACATGATAATTCTCTAAGGTGTAATCTATCTTCCAAAAAGTCTCCAAAATTACAAATTGGCCCTGTTAATCCTTCCTCAGATGTCATATGTCGGTATTACAAACAAAACACAAGACTGTAAAGGATTTCCAAAATGTACTTACAAACGGGGACTGTAGGGGTGCACTTGTTCGCAATACAACAATTACTGGAAACCAGCGTCTTGAAGTGAAGATCCGTCATTGAACTCTTTATACTACACATGTTGAGTGGTGCACACATCCTTCTAAACAGGAACCTTACGGGGTATCCACTTTCTACATAGAGACAATAAGCAAAAATACAAAAGTTAGATCTGCTACATTAAGATTAGGGACTAATGTCTTCAGCCCTATTATGGTGTGGTAGTCTTCATGAGAATGTTGGAACATAGACTTCTTGAGGGATGGGAAAATCTGGGTGGACACAGGGGGTCTTTTATTTATTATAAAGGTATGAATTCTGCTCTTTGCTGTGTATTATGCAGTGTGAGTTAGCAACCAATTATACTGTAAAGGGCCACTGTCATGCAGGACCGGTAGTCCCTGCTCCAGAGTTTCCCAGACTCGGCCTGGTCATGTCAGGGGTTAACTCCCATCGGCCTTGTTCCGGTCTCAGGAGACACTATATTTGGACGCTCATGTTTATGTTACTTTGAAGCCACAAGAAGGCCTTTGTTATGTTGCTGCAGTGCAGGTTTATGTGTGTGAATAAACCAACTGGACTGTTTAAATTGAAAACTGTTTCTGTGTGTCTTAATCTAGCAGCCAAGCAAGTATCCCCCAGTACATTCAGTAAGCACAGCCTCATAGTATGAACTGCCTACAGAACATCTGTATTCTCTAAGGATATAAAATATACAAACATTCTGGAAAACCATGGAGATTGTTGGAAATCACATTTCTGTGTATTTCATGGGTTCTCACCGGTTAAACTGAATCCAAGGAACTTCTAAGTTCAAAAAGACTTTCCACCATGAGCTTTTAAGTCTAGGGATACGTTTGGTGAGTTCCCTCTAAACTTTTGTTGCTCGTCAACCTATGCTCCCTTAAGAGCACCAGATAATTTTGACCATTTCATACCAAACCATGAGTTATTCTAACACAGTAAAAGTGTCCAGATACTTAATACACTCAGATACGATGTGCCATACAGCATCCAAATAAGTAGTGTATATAGGATCCAGATTAGGGGCTGACATATCACATGTGCAGCTGTTATGGGTGGGCTAGCATAGCACGGGAGACCTGAACTGACCCTCAGACTGGGATCCCTGTGCTGACCCTTCTCCTAGAGGTAGGCTTGATAGTAGCCAAGTCTGGGCCCCCAGCCTTTCCCTGTCTGCTCACCAGGCCGTGACCTAACTCCTCCACTACCCCTAACCCCGGGGTACTGGACACACAGAAATAACCCACCTCCTCCTAAAAGACACAGAAAGGGGGTTGAACAGAAACTTTGTCACACTGCAAACAACCCCAAAGGACAGACAATAAAGGCACAGAAGGAAATAAAATATAAGGGAGGACAAAATGAACACCAAGGGACACTTCCACACCACACAAGCAGCAGATCACAGGTCACCAGAGAGGATCGCCAAGGGCACTGGATATTCACAAGAGCAGGAGCAGGTGCTGTCTTCGGCGATCTCCTTACAAACTCCCAGCCTTAAATTGGGAGTGACAAGCTGTGTAAGGTAATCAGCATCCTGACTCTCAGAAGAGGCGCACACTGCTCCAAACAGGATTAACTCCTGCACGACTGGGAGCAGTAAACACAACTCAGCCGATGCCCGGCAGAGCTGAGCATTAAAGAGAGACCAGGTTGCCAGTCAGATTCTGTAATGGGAACAGAGTCTGATACAGTTGGTGGAATCCGCAAGTGTGGATGCAGACAGCAGCAGCCGATTCCTCATCACTTAACACCATAGCAATAACAGTAAATGTTAACTTATCTTCCTATAAGGATTTTCCACCAACGTTGAAGACTTTATAAATATAATTCTTTGATTTTCATAAAAGGATTCAAACTCAGGACCTGCAGCATCGAAGGCAGCAACTCTACCAGTGAACTAAATACCTAAAAATCTAGATGTTATTATTTTTTTATAGGAATATAGTACTTAGAACTACAGTATACACCAGTATATTATATGTATATATATATAAATGAAAAAAATCCCCATATATTTACTAAAAAATGATGGTGTACAAAAAGTTAAATAAACCAAATTTTTTAAACACAATTTTTAAATAAAGTATAAAAATCAGTAAATAGACTTCGCAACATAAAGCTATAGAGTAACAGAAATGACAGTATGGAGACATTACTGATTTGGAAATGATGAAAAAATAGAAGCACTTTCAAAACTTCTTGATGTGCAAAAATCCTCCGCTGCTATCAATGAGGTAATAAAGGTTCTGCTGATGAATGCACTTGGGCAAATCATCAAGATCCACTGCTGGCAGCTGCTGTGTAATCACCGACCGATGATTTCCCCGATGTGTTCCATGGGAGACAAAACCGGAGATGCTGTAGCCATCGAAGTTGCTCTTGTGTAATCACTGACCGGTAACCTCCCCAATGTGTTTCTTGGGAGAAAAAACGGAGATGCTGCAGCCACCGAAGCTGCTCTTGTGTAATCACCGACCGGTAACCTCCCCAATGTGTTCCTTGGGAGAAAAAACGGAGATGCTGCAGCCACCGAAGCTGCTCTTGTGTAATCACCGACCGGTAACCTCCCCAATGTGTTCCTTGGGAGAAAAAACGGAGATGCTGCAGCCACCGAAGCTGCTCTTGTGTATTCACCAACCGATGATGTCCCCGATGTGTTCCATGGGGGACAAAATGGAAGATGCTGCAGCCATCGGAGCTGCTGTTGTGTAATTACCCTCCGATGACGTCCCCAATGTGTTCCATAGGGAGCAAAACCAAAGACGCTGTAGCCATCGAAGCTGCTCTTGTGTATTCACCAACTGATGATGTCCCCAATGTGTTCCATGGGAGACAAAACCGTAAACGCTGCAGCCATCGGAGCGGCTCACGATAACACATTCTAGAGTTGTCATGTTGCTTTATTCTCTTTGGAGGTATCAGTGATTTTATTTTTTGCAATATACTATTGGAGGTGGTGGCTGCCTCCATATTTAGTGCTATATCCTACCTGCCCATAAACTTTTAGATTTTATCCTGGGAAAGGCGTGTTTAATAAATATTAGGTTTAGGGTTCCATCGGAGAAAGGTCACCTTGTCGTGGCTGATGGGCTCTCATGAATTGGCCAATTTGTGCACTAAGTGGATTCATTTATGCATCCAATTGTGTATCCAAATTTCACATAGTCAATGTTTGCAAACACCTTACAGATTCTGCTGGATTCTTTAGTTTGTATCCATAACACAGGTGCACGTGCACCACCACGTCATTCATTGCTGCTCGGCTATGTCCTAGACAATGATTGCAGTGGTGTTCACACATGCAATTTTTTTTTTATTTTAAATATGATATTATTGGATTTACATGTATTATTATTATCATTATACAGAGGGTCATACCTGTATAATTGCATGGTCAATACAGACATACACGCAAGAGCAGACGTCGGACATTTCACCTCCAGAGCTGTACACGAGGTGGACGCTTGGGACGTGCATTCGGCGCATAATAAAGCAGATGCTGGAAAAATATAGAAGATGCAATATTTGTTAAGCTGGTGCAATATTGATATTGGTTGGGTTCTGATACTTTGTGGCCACCATTGGTAATGATTTGTACAGAGCATGCCCAGTGTAGGACCCCTCTTTATAGCAGTATACACACGTGATGAATGTATGATTTCTATCAGACACATCAATCACAAGAACAGGGGTTTCAAAGATCCATGTGGAAATGGAGTGGTCGTGAGCATGTGCGGCCGCTGCTCCATTCACACTGAGGACTTTTGGCACCCTTGTTCTTGAGACTAGTCGGACCCTCACGGATTATACATTTATCACTATTCATATGGGGACAACCCCTTTAATTTTTCCAAAATCTATGACCCTCTTCTACGCTTTGCAAACTACAACCCCTAGCAAATCCCATCAGGTCTGTTGGAAGTTGTAGGTCGGAAAGCCGCAGATTCCAGATCACTGATCAGAACAAATCCTCTGCTACCTGAATATATCATTATGTAACAATGTCAGTTCTGGTAAAAAGGATCAATCTGGAGTCCGGGCAGCTCATATATGATCTAGACTGGATGGTGAAACTGTAACAAACCCTCAGCTGTGAGAAGTATTGGGTCCGTACAGAATTTCTGTTTCTAATGTAACAAAGAAAATATTTCTATTTATATAAACAAATTAAAATTCTGAAAATGTTGAGGGTTTGGAAACAGATGTATATACACATGCATTGTATACAGTGTACACACTGTATATAAAAATATATATATATATATATATATATATATATATATATATATATATATATATATATATATATATAAAACACACTATAAAGAAAAAGACATGGATCGCACATCCCAAAAATACATTGATCTAAAAGCCGCTAGGCAAAATATTAAATAGAACATGAGGTTCTTTTGTTACCATTCTGATCAGATTGTATTAAGCACACTGCCACGTCACGGCTGCATGCTGCAAGGCAAAGCCCCCAAGGCTCCAGGCCGCGCCGCCCCACCGACACCACACCACCACAACAGCAGCCAAATGGGGAGAGTGCAGATCCAAGCAAAAAAAAGAGGGGGATAGAATGTTGTATAACACACTATGAAGAAAAAGACATGGATCGCACATCCCAAAAATACAATGATCTAAAAGCCGCTAGGCAAAATATTAAATAGAACATGAGGCTTCGCCTTGCAGCATGGGTGCTGTGAGGCACCAGGTCGCCCGCCCTGCTGGCGTTTTGTCGCTGCGGCGGTGGTCAGTGCACAGTGCCACACAAAAAGGTCAGGTTAGGGACCCACTCAAGAGGTTTGCCGTGACGTGGCAGTGGGCTTAATACAATCTGATCAGAATGGTAACAAAAGAACCTCATGTTCTATTTAATTTTTTGCCTAGCGGCTTTAGATCAATGTATTTTTGGGATGTGCGATCCATGTCTTTTTTCTTCATAGTATGGTATATATATATATATATACAGCATACAGTATACTGTAAGTGTATGTGTGTGTGTATATATCACATATGTATATATATATATATATGCACTGTAACATTGCGCCCTGCAACGTGGGGGGTTCCACTCGCTTGCAGCGGTGTGAGGTAGCTTCAGCAACACACGTACACAGTCTCTTCATAGAAATTCTGGCAGTTTATTTAAAAACACTCAGCATAAACTGCCCTCAAACATAAACAATAAGTCCATAATGGAAGTTTAGCAACTTCCCCACTCTCTGGCTCCTGCCAGCGTACAACTCTAGCCAAGGTTCCTTCCAGCACCCGGGGCCCTCTGCAGACCCCCGTCTGTCTCTCCTCCTGGAGAGATTCGGCCCTACAGCCCTGGCCTGGCTGCACTCACCTCAGACTCAATATCAGAGCCTTGTGATCAGCCTCCGCACAGGCTGATACACCCAGAGCTCCTGGCTCTGCTCTCACTTGTTTCCAGTCCACACACTGGACATCTAGAGCTAGTCTCTCTCTAGACTGCCCTAGACACACTTCACCCAGGTTCAGAGACAGGATTGCTTTAACCCATGGAGCCACACCCACAGGTGGTAAGGAGTGTGTAATCAGCATCACACACCCTTCCATGGCTCTGCATGTAATGCAATCCTGTGGAACCACAGGTCCCAGCCAGCTTCACATTGCAGAGCACCCACGCTTCTGCAAAACATACCGGCCCTTTGTAATACAGCCGGTTGATACCTCACAGCACACATATATGATATATATACACACACACACGCATAGACTTACAGTGTACATATACTGTATGCTGTATGTATATATATATATGTATATGTGGCGCCCCTGACCTGGTCAGGCACCACAGAGTATTGCACCCATGCGGGAGCAATGCTTCCAGGTAATCTCCAAAGGCCAGGATGAGGTGCACACACAAACATATAGTGATCAGGCCTCCCACATCACCAGAGGGGACCCTTGGGTAGCCAGAAGGGGTTAACTTTCAATTCCCAGCTAGGGGTGTGTTCAGGGGCTAGTTGCTAGGAAGCAGGGCAGAGAGAGAGAGAAAAGAGGGGAGTCTGGAGGAAGAAGTTGAAGTGTGTGGAAGGGAGCAGAGGAGCTCTCGTGTCAGACAGGTCCTGAGGAGTGCAGTAGCTGAAAGCGGGGGAGAAAGGAATACCGTGGGTCGGCCTGAAAACCATCCAGAGAGAAGGGTGGCTGAGTACGGAGATCCCGGTATCCGAGCACACAAGGGGAACTAGATCCCCAGTTCATGCAGCAAATCATTCGGAGCTGCTCAACTCACAGGTGGGGATACTTCATGCCCTCACCACTACTACGCAGAGCTCGGGCCAAGCAGCAATCATCGGGCCCATAAGGGGACAGGGCCAGAAGCCATCCCACCAAGGCCACGCTGCCGGCAGACGAGCCAGAGAGAGGGGAGCAGGGTGGTAACAGCTTCCCTGGAGGGGTCCTACCACGCTTCAAGCAAAGGATCCTCCTAAAACAGAAAGAGTGCAAGGAAGGCGAGTGGACAGCTACCCTCAGAACGGCCTCCTGGAATTCCTGGTTCAACCTGGTTATCACAGTGTCGCCCGGGCATCTCACCGTGACCTCCAAACAGTGAGTAAACACGTTGAAAGACTTCTTGGACTGTGTTTGAGTCATTCTGCGACCTGTGGTCCCACACACATACACCGGGGCCTGGGGCTTGCCTCACTCTCAGGGGGCTAATATACTGACTGCACCCACCATCAGCCCCAGGCATCCCTTAATCTGCAGTGGCGGTCCCCGCTGACCGCAGTTCTGAGAGTGGCGTCACGACAATCAAAGAAAGAAGGTTCCCTACCTGTGACCAGACCGTCCCATCCCGTGGAGTCCCTAAGGGTAATACCCTGCTGCACCGCACCTGTAGGGCTTCACATATCTGGCGTCACGAACAGGATTTGGACTAGACCTGTTCAGACAGGTGACCGTGCGCCTCAGAGGTCCGACCGCAAAAATTGAACCGCCGCCATATTGCCATCTTCAAAAGCGCGCGCTGCAGCCCGCGCGAGGGAGAAGAGCACCGCCCACGAAGAGGTGTGGCCGCCCCAGAATCCCCACAATTCAGAGAGCGTTCTGACCCAGGAAGTGGAAAGGGAGCGCGCAGATTTTTGAAGAAAAATGGACGCTGCAGGAGGTAATGCCCCTGGTCAGGGCGACGCAGCCCAAGCGATGCCAGCCCCCGTCGCGCTGGACGCAGCAGCGCCCGGTGCCGGTGCCGCGGTCGCAGCCGCGCCGGCCGAAGTCTCCCCCATAATGCCAGTTTCCTTACTGTATGTCCCAGGAGCGCAATGGCTGCCCCAATACGCCGGTAAAATAGACACGCTGACCGGGTTTAAGAAGAAGATCAACACCCTGCTAGACATGCACGCGATGACTGGTAAGCAGAGGGCCGCTGTGGTGCTGGGACAATTGACTGGAGCAGCAGAATTGGAAGCTGAGTCCTGGACCAATGATGACCGGGGCTCTGTTGAGACCATCTTTGCCAAACTAGCAGCTGCTTTTGAACACCGCACAGAGGGAGAGCTGAGGACGGACTTCTATAACTGCCGTCAGAAGCCCCAAGATAGCATAAGAGACTATGCCCTCAGGCTGCAGGCTGCACTACGGGCTCTCAAGCTGGTGGACCCTGTCAGTGATCAGGAAGGAAACCGGATGATGAAGGAACAATTCTTGCGGGGCCTGCGCTCTCCTGAGGATGGGAAGCAGATGAAGCTGTGGTCCCTGGAACACCCTGACGTGGACTTTGCCATTCTGAAAGACAGGGCAGTGAAAGCACTCCAACCTCCTGTGGACACAGACCCCGTCGCACCAGCATGGCCTGCCAGTTCCACGGCTGCAGGAGCGGAATCCTCCTCGCAGGCCCTGATAACTGCAAAAGGACTCAACACGCCAGCAGAGACCATAAATACACTATCCTCCCAGGTGCAGCAGCTCACTAAGGATGTCGCACAAATCCTGAAAGCAATGCAGTTGCCCTCAGAAACCAAAGTCCCTCATCGGATCCTGCTAGCTGACAGCCCAGAGGACGTCCCTTGGATGCGGAGGAGAAGAGGTCCCCCAACCCGAGGCAGGAGCAGTGATCGCTATGACTCATCTGGACAACCCATCTGTCGTCGTTGCCAGGAGGCAGGTCACTATGCAAGGGCTTGCCCTTTAAACGAGCCAAACCTGGGGCCGAGGGCCAGTCCTCAGGATTAAGAAGATCAGGCCCAGGTCGCTGCCGTGGTCAGTACGTGGGTGGACGTCCTGTCCTGTCCATCGCCCTGGATGGGATCCCTACCCCGGCATTATTGGACACCGGCTCTCAGGTAACCACGATCCCGTATGTCCTGTATCGTAGGTTTTGGTCGGACGACGATCTCCGACCACCGGACCCCTCCCTCACCATCTATGCTGCCAACGGACAACCTATAGACCAGATTGGGGTCAAAGAGGTAACCATAAAGGTGGGAAGGCAGGAAATGAAGGGACAAGGACTGATTGTTGTGGACACTGATATTAGGGAAAGGAACCCGCAAATGATTTTAGGCACTAATGTCATAGAAAATTGCCTAGGGGAAGTGTTGTTGTTGCTTCACCAGATTGTTGAAGGTGCTGAGGGCAGGTCGCAAAGAGCCTTGCAAAAGGAGATCCGAATCATTCTGAGGAAGCAACAGGTAAAACAGACTGGCGGTGAGATTGGTAGTGTACGGGTGATGGATGCTAACCCCATTGTGATACCCCCACGGAGTGAAATGATGATGTGGTGTAGAGCAGCGGTAGGTCTCAGAGGACAAGATTACCAGGCTGTACTAGAGCCCACTCATTCAGACCACTGGCCCACGATTCTGACAGCCAGGGGGGTAGTTGATGTACACAAGGGACGAGTGCCTGTACGAGTGTTGAACTGTGGGGAGGAGGAAGCCAGACTACCAAGGTACGCTACCATAGCCAAACTGTTTACATGCTCAGATGACGCCATAACACCTGTAGGTCCCCTGACACAAGCTGACTCAACAGAGGACGAGACCTCCCAAAAGCAGTTAGAGGACTGGTGCCAGAAACTACACGTGGGGACTGACTCTACACCCGTCTACCAGAAACATGGGGTTTACAGGGTCGTGCAGGAATACGAGCAGGTCTTTAGTAAGAACCCACTAGACTTTGGTAGGATCAAAGGGGTGCAACATCACATACCCACAGGCAGTCATCCTCCCATTAAGGAAAGACATAGGCCTATTCCACCAGCCCATTACCAGCGCACAAAGGACATGCTGAAGGACATGAAGGAGGCAGGAGTCATAAGGGACAGTTGCAGCCCCTGGGCAGCTCCCCTGGTCCTGGTGAGGAAGAAGGATGGCACGATGAGGATGTGTGTGGATTACAGACGGATAAATCAGATAACACACAAGGATGCCTACCCTTTGCCAAGGATAGAGGAATCCCTCGCTGCCTTGAAAACCTCTAACTACTTTTCTACCCTAGATCTTACTAGTGGCTACTGGCAAGTATCTGTAGCAGAAGAAGATCGGGAGAAGACGGCCTTCACCACCCCAATGGGCCTCTGTGAGTTCAACAGCATGCCATTTGGACTCTGCAATGCCCCCGGGACCTTCCAGAGGCTTATGGAATGTTGCCTAGGGCACCTCAACTTTGAAACCGTCCTGCTCTACCTGGATGATGTCATCGTGTACTCCAAGACCTACGAGGACCACCTGAAACACCTGGCTGAAGTCTTTGAAGCGCTATCCCGATATGGAATGAAGCTGAAACCATCCAAGTGCCATTTACTGAAGCCAAAGGTCCAGTACCTAGGTCACGTGGTCAGTGCAGAAGGAGTAGCACCGGACCCAGAGAAGGTCACAGTCATCCAGGAATGGCCCACACCTACTACCGTCCGGGAGGTACGCCAGTTCCTTGGCTTGGTAGGCTACTACAGAAGGTTCATCAAGGGCTACACGAAAATGGCAGCGCCTTTGCAAGAGCTCCTGGTAGGCCACCCAAAGAAGAAAGGAAAGACCTCCGGCCCGCCATTTCACTGGGGAGAAGCAGAAGAACACTCCTTCAGACAAATGAAAGGGGCCTTGACGGGTGAAGAGATCCTAGCCTACCCTGACTACGGTCTGCCATTCGTACTGTACACAGATGCCAGTAATGTGGGACTGGGAGCAGTGCTTTCACAGGTGCAGGAAGGCAAAGAGCGTGTGATTGCTTACGCCAGCAGGAAGCTCAGGCCTACTGAAAGAAACCCAGAGAATTATAGCTCATTTAAGCTAGAGTTCCTGGCCATGGTATGGGCTATCACAGAGCGGTTCAAGCACTACCTGGCAGCCACCAAATTCACTGTCTTCACGGACAACAACCCCCTGACCCACTTGGATACTGCTAATTTGGGTGCCATGGAGCAGCGTTGGGTAGCCCGACTGGCGAATTATGACTTTACTGTCAAGTATCGAGCTGGCCGCAAGAACGGCAACGCAGATGCTCTGTCCAGGATGCCTCACCTAGCAGACGAGGGTGAAGATGTAGATGATCTTGAAGAGATTGAGCTGCCAGCGTTCCATCGCCATGGAGCAAAACAGTGTCGGCAGTTGCGTGCCAACCGCCAAGAGGTGACCCTGAACCCACTACCTCACTACAACTGGAAGGAGACCCAGGAAAATGATCCAGCGGTAGGCTTGGTAAAGAAACTGATCAACCAGCCTGGCGCCAGCCTTGACAAAGGAGCCCCACCTGAGGCACAGTACCTATGGAAGGAGAGGGGTCGATTATTCATCTATCAAGACAAACTTTACAGGAGCATCATTGACCCGAGGACGCATGAGAAGGTGTGGCAAGTGATTGTACCACAGAAGGATACGAGGATGGTGCTAGAAGCCTATCACAATGGTGCAGGCCACTTTGGTTGGAAGAAACTGGAGGCCCTACTTAAAGTAAGATTCTACTGGGTGGGCATGAGATCTGCCCTAGAGAAGTGGTGTCGAAACTGCGGGCCCTGCAATCTTAGAAGAAAAGACCAGCCCAGCCAGAGAGCACCACTCCAGCCAATCCAAACTAAACGGCCCCTGGAGATCGTGGCCCTGGACCATGTAAAGTTGGCACCCAGCAGACAAGGCTACAACTACGCTCTCACTATGGTTGACCACTACTCCAGATTCCTGGTGGTAGTACCAGTCAAGGACTTGACCGGTCAGACTGCAGCCAAAGCTTTCCAAACACATTTCTGTTGACCACATGGCTATCCAGACCAAGTGCTCACTGACCAAGGACCAGCCTTTGAAGCTGAAGTGTTTAAGGAGTTTTGTAACCTTTACGGCTGCAAGAAGATCCGTACCACGCCTTACCATCCTCAGACCAATGGCATGTGTGAGAAGATGAACCACATCATTCTCGACCTTCTGAAGACTCTCCCACTAGAAGAACGAAGTCAGTGGCCAGAAAAACTGCCCGATCTAGTGGACATGTATAACAACATCCCTGTGAGTTCCACGAACTGCACACCGGCATACCTGATGAGGGCCAGACCAGGGAGATTGCCAGTAGATCTGGAAATGGGAGTTGAGACCCCTGAAGACCATCTACAAGGTGCTGATTGGGATTCCAACCGCCAAGCCCAATACAAGAAAGTACAAGAGTGTGTGGAGCGAAGCCTGACTCAGCAGCGTGAGAAACAAGAAAAAGCCTACAATCGAAAAGCACCTGCTGTTCCTTTGATGCCAGGAGATATAGTTCTCAAAAGGAAGAGAAGACGTCATAAACTTGACAATCACTGGGAAGAAGAACCCTATACTGTGTTACCATCGACGCTTAGCAATGAAAAGACATGCCGTATCAGCAAGAATGGAGGAAAAACAACAGCTGTCGTTTCTAGAGATCGCCTAAAGAAATGTCCTGAACAACTAAGAACCCCTGAAGAAATTCCCAACCCTTTGCCAGTTCAAGAACCAAAAGAAAAGATGATCCATACTGTACTTGGAGATTTCCCAGCAAGTTGGCCTCAATACAATGGAGCAGTAGTTATTCCAGTCATTACATTCCCTCAATCTAGAGAAGTAAGAGAACCAGAAGAACCTGTTCAGAACCTGGAAGAGCCAAATGTAGCTGAAGCAGAAGACCACGCACTGGTATCAATACCTAGTACACCTATTATTCACATTGAGACACGTACATCGGGTGGGAGGATACAACCTCAGACAGATGACAGCATAGTACTGCGTAGATCAACCCGCAGCAACTTTGGTCAGCTCCCATTACGCTATAGAGAAAGTACAGTTTAGTTCAAAGTGACGGTATGAAATGTAATGTTTAACCTGTTTACAGTTAAGTAACGTTTAAGTGAAATGTGCCCACAAGGACTATTGTGAGACCTCTTTAAAATGTTTTCTTTACACTAGTTCACGTGCATTTTAAAAAAAATGGACCACCGGTTATGAACTGGCTTTAACCACAAACATTTGCATTGTAAAAAGTTACCTCCTTGGTATCAACCACAGAGTCTGCCTGTTGAGGGGCATGGCTCTGCACCAACAAGGGGGCACGCCTGTTTATGGGGCCTGCCCTCCAACACTCGGAAGCGGGTACGCCTGTTTACGGGGCCTACCTTACACCACTCTCCTCAGGAGAGGAAGATTGGAGGAAAGGTCTGGGGAATGTGATGGCCCAGCCCTGGTCACCAAAAGGACCGGCGACCTACCTCCTGGAGGTTTTTGGGTGGGGTTCGGACATGTGGGTGGTTGGTGGTGGAATGGTACCTGGTATGTTTAAATGTAAATAATTGCCCCTGTGTGGGAAAAGTTTGTAATTACCTTTTTTTCTTTCTCTTGTCTTTGCAGCCCGAGGACGTGCTGATGATAACTAAGGGGGAATGTGGCGCCCCTGACCTGGTCAGGCACCACAGAGTATTGCACCCATGCGGGAGCAATGCTTCCAGGTAATCTCCAAAGGCCAGGATGAGGTGCACACACAAACATATAGTGATCAGGCCTCCCACATCACCAGAGGGGACCCTTGGGTAGCCAGAAGGGGTTAACTTTCAATTCCCAGCTAGGGGTGTGTTCAGGGGCTAGTTGCTAGGAAGCAGGGCAGAGAGAGAGAGAAAAGAGGGGAGTCTGGAGGAAGAAGTTGAAGTGTGTGGAAGGGAGCAGAGGAGCTCTCGTTTCAGACAGGTCCTGAGGAGTGCAGTAGCTGAAAGCGGGGGAGAAAGGAGTACCGTGGGTCGGCCTGAAAACCATCCAGAGAGAAGGGTGGCTGAGTACGGAGATCCCGGTATCCGAGCACACAAGGGGAACTAGATCCCCAGTTCATGCAGCAAATCATTCGGAGCTGCTCAACTCACAGGTGGGGATACTTCATGCCCTCACCACTACTACGCAGAGCTCGGGCCAAGCAGCAATCATCGGGCCCATAAGGGGACAGGGCCAGAAGCCATCCCACCAAGGCCACGCTGCCGGCAGACGAGCCAGAGAGAGGGGAGCAGGGTGGTAGCAGCTTCCCTGGAGGGGTCCTACCACGCTTCAAGCAAAGGATCCTCCTAAAACAGAAAGAGTGCAAGGAAGGCGAGTGGACAGCTACCCTCAGAACGGCCTCCTGGAATTCCTGGTTCAACCTGGTTATCACAGTGTCGCCCGGGCATCTCACCGTGACCTCCAAACAGTGAGTAAACACGTTGAAAGACTTCTTGGACTGTGTTTGAGTCATTCTGCGACCTGTGGTCCCACACACATACACCGGGGCCTGGGGCTTGCCTCACTCTCAGGGGGCTAATATACTGACTGCACCCACCATCAGCCCCAGGCATCCCTTAATCTGCAGTGGCGGTCCCCGCTGACCGCAGTTCTGAGAGTGGCGTCACGACAATCAAAGAAAGAAGGTTCCCTACCTGTGACCAGACTGTTCCATCCACGTGGAGTCCCTGAAGGTAATGCACCGACACCACACCTGCGGGGCTTCACATATATATATATATATATATATATACTTACAGTTCTCGTTCTTACCTGAGCCCAGCCATCCGCTCACGAAGTACAGGAATGTGACAATGACGACCATGGTCAGATATGTGTTTCTGCACCTTGGAGTATTTGCATTCAGGACATATCCCTCATATATAGGCAGAGCTCTCCATAGAAACTAGAGGAGGGGCAGAGAGTCGGGTATATAAGAGGGCAGTGCTATGTATATAGGGATATATAGTGTACAACAATCATATAATACCGCTGACAGGGGAAGAGAGTAGCCATTCCTGATAATGGTTCCCGGCAGGGCTGAGATTGTTGGGGCATCAAGTGAAGAATCAAGAAGGACCTGCGTGACAGTGACCAGGGCATCAGATTTTAGGACCTGTGTGACTGTCACAAGGGGAGCAAATATAAGGACCTGAGCGACTGTGACCAACAGAGCAAATGTTAGGACCTGAGCGACTGTGACCAACAGAGCAAATGTTAGGACCTGAGCGACTGTGACCAACAGAGCAAATGTTAGGACCTGAGCGACTTTAACCAGGGGAGCAAATGTAAGGACCTGAGTGACAGTGACCATGGGAGCAAATGTAAGGACCTGAGCGAAAGTGACCATGGGAGCAAATGTTAGGACCTGAGCGACTTTAACCAGGGGAGCAAATATAAGGACCTGAGCGAAAGTGACCAGGGGAGCATATGTAAGAACCTGAGTGACTGTGACCAGGGGAGCATATGTAAGGACCTGAGGGACAGTGACCAGGGGAGCAAATGTAAGGACCTGAGCGACTGTGACCAGGGAAGCAAATGTAAGGACCTGAGGGACAGTGACCAGGGGAGCAAATGTAAGGACCTGAGGGACAGTGACCAGGGAAGCAAATGTAAGGACCTGAGGGACAGTGACCAGGGAAGCAAATGTAAGGACCTGAGGGACAGTGACCAGGGGAGCAAATGTAAGGACCTGAGGGACAGTGACCAGGGAAGCAAATGTAAGGACCTGAGGGACAGTGACCAGGGAAGCAAATGTAAGGACCTGAGCGACTGTGACCAGGGAAGCAAATGTAAGGACCTGAGGGACTGTGACCAGGGGAGCAAATGTAAGGACCTGAGTGACAGTGACCAGGGGAGCATATGTAAGGACCTGAGAGACAGTGACCAGGGAAGCAAATGTAAGGACCTGAGGGACAGTGACCAGGGGAGCAAATGTAAGGACCTGAGCGAAAGTGACCATGGGAGCAAATGTTAGGACCTGAGCGACTTTAACCAGGGGAGCAAATATAAGGACCTGAGCGAAAGTGACCAGGGGAGCAAATGTAAGAACCTGAGTGACTGTGACCAGGGGAGCAAATGTAAGGACCTGAGGGACAGTGACCAGGGAAGCAAATTTAAGGACCTGAGGGACAGTGACCAGGGGAGCAAATGTAAGGACCTGAGGGACAGTGACCAGGGAAGCAAATGTAAGGACCTGAGCGACTGTGACCAGGGGAGCATATGTAAGGACCTGAGAGACAGTGACCAGGGGAGCATATGTAAGAACCTGAGTGACAGTGACCAGGGGAGCATATGTAAGGACCTGAGTGACAGTGACCAGGGGAGCATATGTAAGGACCTGAGAGACAGTGACCAGGGAAGCAAATGTAAGAACCTGAGTGACAGTGACCAGGGGAGCATATGTAAGGACCTGAGAGACAGTGACCAGGGAAGCAAATGTAAGGACCTGAGCGACTGTGACCAGGGGAGCATATGTAAGGACCTGAGAGACAGTGACCAGGGAAGCAAATGTAAGGACCTGAGTGACAGTGACCAGGGGAGCATATGTAAGGACCTGAGTGACAGTGACCAGGGGAGCATATGTAAGGACCTGAGGGACAGTGACCAGGGAAGCAAATGTAAGGACCTGAGTGACAGTGACCAGGGGAGCATATGTAAGGACCTGAGTGACAGTGACCAGGGGAGCATATGTAAGGACCTGAGGGACAGTGACCAGGGAAGCATATGTAAGGACCTGAGCAACTGTGATCATGGGAGCAAATGTAAGGACCTGAGCGACTGTGACCAGGGGAGCATATGTAAGGACCTGAGCGACTGTGATCATGGGAGCAAATGTAAGGACCTGAGTGACAGTGACCAGGGGAGCAAATGTAAGGACCTGAGTGACAGTGACCAGGGGAGCATATGTAAGGACCTGAGGGACAGTGACCAGGGGAGCAAATGTAAGGACCTGAGCGACTGTGACCAGGGGAGCATATGTAAGGACCTGAGCGACTGTGATCATGGGAGCAAATGTAAGGACCTGAGTGACAGTGACCAGGGGAGCATATGTAAGGACCTGAGGGACAGTGACCAGGGGAGCATATGTAAGGACCTGAGCGACTGTGACCAGGGGAGCATATGTAAGGACCTGAGGGACAGTGACCAGGGGAGCAAATGTAAGGACCTGAGCGACTGTGACCAGGGGAGCATATGTAAGGACCTGAGCGACTGTGATCATGGGAGCAAATGTAAGGACCTGAGTGACAGTGACCAGGGGAGCATATGTAAGGACCTGAGCGACTGTGATCATGGGAGCAAATGTAAGGACCTGAGCGACTGTGACCAGGGGAGCATATGTAAGGACCTGAGGGACAGTGACGAGGGGAGCAAATGTAAGGACTCGAGGGACTGTAACCAGGGGAGCAAATGTAAGGACCTGAGGGACAGTGACCAGGGGAGCAAATGTAAGGACCTGAGGGACAGTGACCAGGGAAGCAAATGTAAGGACCTGAGGGACAGTGACCAGGGGAGCAAATGTAAGGACCTGAGGGACAGTGACCAGGGAAGCAAATGTAAGGACCTGAGGGACAGTGACCAGGGGAGCAAATGTAAGGACCTGAGGGACAGTGACCAGGGAAGCAAATGTAAGGACCTGAGCGACTGTGACCAGGGGAGCATATGTAAGGACCTGAGGGACTGTGACCAGGGGAGCATATGTAAGAACCTGAGTGACAGTGACCAGGGGAGCATATGTAAGGACCTGAGTGACAGTGACCAGGGGAGCAAATGTAAGGACCTGAGAGACAGTGACCAGGGGAGCATATGTAAGAACCTGAGTGACAGTGACCAGGGGAGCATATGTAAGGACCTGAGTGACAGTGACCAGGGGAGCATATGTAAGGACCTGAGTGACAGTGACCAGGGGAGCATATGTAAGGACCTGAGGGACAGTGACCAGGGAAGCATATGTAAGGACCTGAGCAACTGTGATCATGGGAGCAAATGTAAGGACCTGAGCGACTGTGACCAGGGGAGCATATGTAAGGACCTGAGCGACTGTGATCATGGGAGCAAATGTAAGGACCTGAGTGACAGTGACCAGGGGAGCAAATGTAAGGACCTGAGTGACAGTGACCAGGGGAGCATATGTAAGGACCTGAGGGACAGTGACCAGGGGAGCAAATGTAAGGACCTGAGCGACTGTGACCAGGGGAGCATATGTAAGGACCTGAGCGACTGTGATCATGGGAGCAAATGTAAGGACCTGAGTGACAGTGACCAGGGGAGCATATGTAAGGACCTGAGGGACAGTGACCAGGGGAGCATATGTAAGGACCTGAGCGACTGTGACCAGGGGAGCATATGTAAGGACCTGAGGGACAGTGACCAGGGGAGCAAATGTAAGGACCTGAGCGACTGTGACCAGGGGAGCATATGTAAGGACCTGAGCGACTGTGATCATGGGAGCAAATGTAAGGACCTGAGTGACAGTGACCAGGGGAGCACATGTAAGGACCTGAGCGACTGTGACCAGGGGAGCATATGTAAGGACCTGAGCGACTGTGATCATGGGAGCAAATGTAAGGACCTGAGC
The DNA here is from genome assembly GCF_048569485.1 of Anomaloglossus baeobatrachus. Classification (NCBI taxonomy): domain Eukaryota; kingdom Metazoa; phylum Chordata; class Amphibia; order Anura; family Aromobatidae; genus Anomaloglossus; species Anomaloglossus baeobatrachus. The sequence goes on along the minus strand of NC_134363.1, from coordinate 30,702,813 downwards.
GACTGTGACCAGGGGAGCATATGTAAGGACCTGAGGGACAGTGACGAGGGGAGCAAATGTAAGGACTCGAGGGACTGTAACCAGGGGAGCAAATGTAAGTGTGGCGCCCCTGAGGCTTCCGTCGCCACAGGTCATTGCACCCCACCAGCGGTGTGATGCCCCATTCTGGGAGAGGAAGAGAGTGAACTCCGGTCCCCTGGTAAATCCACACTACACCCATTGTTAGGTACATACTGGGACCAGGGAAAGTGGCAGGCAACCCTCCCATGCTGCATGCTGAGAGGGGCTGTAAGACCCATCCCTGCTCCTGTGGCGCCCCTGACCTGGTCAGGCACCACTGAGTACTGCACCCATGCTGGGGACAGTACAATACAGGTAATCCAGAAGGCTGACCGAGGTGTGACTACACAGGCGCATAGTGATCAGGTCTCACACATGTACCTATGAGAGGACCCCTGGGGATCCCAGGAGGGGGAAAAGCCTTCACCTTCACTGGAATAGTGGAGGGGGCCAAAAGCCTCCATCTCCTCTCAAGGGGTGTGGTAAGAGAATCTGGTTGCTAGGTGGCGTAGGCAGGCACAAAAGGGAAAAGAGAGAAGGAGGAGTAAAGAGTCTGCAGCAGAGTGTGGAGGAGTGAGGAGCAGAAAAGTGAAGCTCTGACAGGAGCAGCAGTGAAGGTCCCAGATGTGAGCCGGTTCAGTGCAGAGTCCAGGGAGCTCCGAGGAGAGCTGACCCCTTCCCCTGGGCTGCTGTAGTCTGACAGCGTCCGCGCAGTGGCTACCGACGGGGGAGAACGGTCACCTAGGAGGGCTACCCGAAACCCATCTCCAGCTAGAGAGAGAGCACAGAGTGGGAAGTAAGGAGACTGCTAGGGAGAACCAGGCCCAAACGGGCGGCAGATCCCGGAGTGGGGATAGATCCACCTTTCCCTGCTAAACCTGCCGGTGTGGGGCCCTCAAAGCCCACACCACAACACCACAAAAGCCGCAGCCACGTAGCCACAGTTAGGGCCCATAGCTCACAGGAGGCAAGCAGCTGGAGTGAGCTGGTCCAGGCCACAAGCAAACGGCAAACGAAGGGGAGTGAGGCTTCAGCAACTTCCCTGGGTGACCCCCATAGGGACTAAAAGTCGGGGTCACCCCAAACCACCAAGGGCTAAGGAAGGCGAGTTGGTAGTCACCATCAGAAGTCAGCCTGAAGGATACCTGGTTCCCGCCTGGTTCATCCCAGCTACGCCCGGGTTACTCACCCTGCCACCTGAAGTGAGTAAAAACCCTGAAAGACATTCTGCCTGTGTGGAGTTATTCTGCGCCTTGTGGTTCTACGCACCTACACAGGGCCCTGGGGCTTGCCTCACTCTCAGGAGGCTATTCCAACTAACTGCACTCACCATCAGCCCCAGGCGTCCCTCAACCTGCAGTGGCGGTCCCCACTGACCGCAATACTGAGAGTGGCGTCACGACAAGAAGAAGATCTCCTACCTGTGACAAGATCCAGCCGAGTGGAGTCCCTGAAGGTAATGCACCGACACTACACCTGTGGGGCTTCACATCTGGCGTCACGAACAGGATAAGGACTAGACCTGTTCAGACAGGTGACCATGTGCCTGGGCGGTCCGCTTGAAAAATTGGAAGCGCCGCTATATTGCCACCATGAAAAGCGCGCTGAAAAACAACAGCAGCCCGCGCTGGGAGAAGTTACCGCCCACGAAGAGGTGTGGCTACCCAGAGATCCCCTGCAGAGTTCTGACCTCGCTTGTGAAGAGAGCGTAAGCGTCCAGAGACGGCGGAACGGAAAAGAGGCCAGCAGCTTGTGGCTAGAGAAAATGGCGTCTGAGTGCAGAGACCCAGAGCCAGGCTCCGCTGCCTGGTGGTGTCGGGAGCTCGCCGAGTTCTGCGATCAACTGGAGGCCAGGGTCGGAAGGCTGATCAGAGAGGGACGGACGGAGTTTCTGTGGATGACCGCGGCGGTTCAGGCCTATGAGGGGAGAGCCGCGCGCCGAGTGCCAGACCGGGCGGTGACGACTCAGACCCCGATGCTGCCACCGATGGGTGAGTCCAGTGATGCCCCTGCCGGCGCGAGTGCCCCGACCCCTGCTACCACGCCCGCAGTCCCTGAAGAGGCGCCCGGCGCGGCGACGCTGAGCCAGGCCGCAACCATGCCAGGTGCGGCCCGTCAAGCCCCGGCCGCCGCAGCGATGCTCTGCTTGGCCCACCAAGACCCGGTCCCTGCAGCAACGCCCAGTCCGGCCCGCAGAGAACCGGCAGCCACCGCGACCCTCATCCACGCCGCAGGTGTGACGCTGACCCAGGCCGCCGCCTTGCTAGGCCCGGCCCGCCGAGACCCTACCGCAGCCGCAACGCTCGTCCGCGCCGCAAGTGAGGTGCTGAACCAGGCCGCAGCCCCGTCAGGTGCGGCCCGCCAAGCTCCGATCGAGGCAGCGACGCCCAGCCCAGCCTGCAAAGACCCTATCGCAGCTGCGACGCCGATCCAAGCTGCGACAGAAACGCCCATCCAGGCCGCCGCCATGCCAGGCGCGGCCCGCCAAGACCAGGCCGCCGCCATGCCAGGCGCGGCCCGCCAAGACCAGGCCGCCGCCATGCCAGGCGCGGCCCGCCAAGACCAGGCCGCCGCCATGTCAGGCGCGGCCCGCCGAGACAAGATTGCATCACCATTTTCCCCGGCCTGCAAGGCCAGAGCAGACACTGCTCCCCAGTCCAAGGAGGTCCCTGCTAGGAAGCCCACGCTGGGGGAGGACCCCGCATACTGGCAGCTGAAGGCTGACATGGAGGCCAAGTTTCCACAATGGTTGGTGGACCAGTACATACTCCCTCCGCATACCCCCAAGGCGACTCCTGCAGCAGTCATGCCAAAAAGATCCCTGCCTGGGCCTGCTGAAGAAAGTCCATCCCCAGCACTGCCACCAAAGGAGTGCTCAGAAGAACTAAGGGGGAGAGGAGGCCAGGAGGCTGAGGAGCTGACCCCGGAGATACCAGCAGTGGATCCATGCCCAGAGCCGGAGATGTTGCCATATTCTCGCTGGGATGAAGAGGAAGATTTATCCAGCAACCTCACCTGGGAGCCTGCCAGCAGTGAAGCAGCCACCCAGCAGAATCAAGCCCGCAAGACACGGCGCCGTAGCAGAAACCAGTTGTCACCTGCTCCACCATCCCCAGAGCAGAGAGAAGTCACGGCCAGAGACCTAGAAGAAAAACGGTTCCTGAGAAGAGCCAAAGCACAGGTCAGAGGACCCCTTTGTAGAGGAATTGTGGAAGACTTTAGCCTGAAGTCAGGATACGGATTCATCGTTGTACCTGGTATCAAAGAAGGCATTTTTGTCAATAGGAGAGACGTCAGAGCTAATTTGCCCAGAGGACATCCTGGAAGGAACCTGAAAATGGGAGACACAGTGCAGTTTACGATGCATCAAGGCGAAAGAGGCTGGTATGCGCTAGATGTAGCACCATGTCCTAAAGAAGAAGACAGGAAAGACAGCGATAAAGAAAGAAAAGACAAAGGACCCACTGACGAGACTACCACAGATGAAGAAAGAGGTCAAGGAAGCAACAGGTGCCGCAGCCCTACAGGCCCAAGCCCTGGTGAGGAGGAGTCTGCATAAGTTAAAGTAAAGTAAGAAGAGAAGTTACTGTTTTGACCAGTTTGAAAAGTTTGTTTTGCAACGTTTTACAAGTTTAAGAATGTGCCCACATAAACTCATGTGAGAAATGAACCTTAAGGCTATGAACTGGCTATAGCCACAAACTCTCGCAGTGTAAATAGTTACACCAGAGGGCACCACCACCACCAGAGTCAGCCTGTTTAGGGGCTTGGCTCGTCTGCAACCAGGGAGCACGTCCGTATATAGGGCCTTGGCTTACCTGCAACCAGAGAGCATGCCTGTTTATGGGGCCTGGCTCTCCACCACAAAGAGGGTACCTGGTCAGCACCAACTGTGGAGGCCGCCTCTACATCCTGCCAGAAGAGGCTGAAGGCGCGGATCCACCAGGCCAGGTATACCCTGAAACCACCAGCCCATGAAAGCCGCCTCTACATCCTGCCAGAAGTGGCTGAAGGCGCGGCCAACGTGAGAGGGTTTTGGGTGGGTTAACGGACTTGTGGGTGGAGGGTGGTGATGTATGGTACCTGGTGCTTTTAAAAATGTTTTACATGTTTTAATGTTTTATGCATTTTAAAATGTTGTCTTGCAGCCCGAGGACGTGCTGGTGATAACTAAGGGGGAATGTGGCGCCCCTGACCTGGTCAGGCACCACTGAGTACTGCACCCATGCTGGGGACAGTACAATACAGGTAATCCAGAAGGCTGACCGAGGTGTGACTACACAGGCGCATAGTGATCAGGTCTCACACATGTACCTATGAGAGGACCCCTGGGGATCCCAGGAGGGGGAAAAGCCTTCACCTTCACTGGAATAGTGGAGGGGGCCAAAAGCCTCCATCTCCTCTCAAGGGGTGTGGTAAGAGAATCTGGTTGCTAGGTGGCGTAGGCAGGCACAAAAGGGAAAAGAGAGAAGGAGGAGTAAAGAGTCTGCAGCAGAGTGTGGAGGAGTGAGGAGCAGAAAAGTGAAGCTCTGACAGGAGCAGCAGTGAAGGTCCCAGATGTGAGCCGGTTCAGTGCAGAGTCCAGGGAGCTCCGAGGAGAGCTGACCCCTTCCCCTGGGCTGCTGTAGTCTGACAGCGTCCGCGCAGTGGCTACCGACGGGGGAGAACGGTCACCTAGGAGGGCTACCCGAAACCCATCTCCAGCTAGAGAGAGAGCACAGAGTGGGAAGTAAGGAGACTGCTAGGGAGAACCAGGCCCAAACGGGCGGCAGATCCCGGAGTGGGGATAGATCCACCTTTCCCTGCTAAACCTGCCGGTGTGGGGCCCTCAAAGCCCACACCACAACACCACAAAAGCCGCAGCCACGTAGCCACAGTTAGGGCCCATAGCTCACAGGAGGCAAGCAGCTGGAGTGAGCTGGTCCAGGCCACAAGCAAACGGCAAACGAAGGGGAGTGAGGCTTCAGCAACTTCCCTGGGTGACCCCCATAGGGACTAAAAGTCGGGGTCACCCCAAACCACCAAGGGCTAAGGAAGGCGAGTTGGTAGTCACCATCAGAAGTCAGCCTGAAGGATACCTGGTTCCCGCCTGGTTCATCCCAGCTACGCCCGGGTTACTCACCCTGCCACCTGAAGTGAGTAAAAACCCTGAAAGACATTCTGCCTGTGTGGAGTTATTCTGCGCCTTGTGGTTCTACGCACCTACACAGGGCCCTGGGGCTTGCCTCACTCTCAGGAGGCTATTCCAACTAACTGCACTCACCATCAGCCCCAGGCGTCCCTCAACCTGCAGTGGCGGTCCCCACTGACCGCAATACTGAGAGTGGCGTCACGACAAGAAGAAGATCTCCTACCTGTGACAAGATCCAGCCGAGTGGAGTCCCTGAAGGTAATGCACCGACACTACACCTGTGGGGCTTCACACTCCCATAGGGAGGTAGCTTAGCAACTGGGGAGGTGGGAGGAGCGACCAGAGAGCAGATAGAGAAAGGAAGGTCAAGTTAGTTTCAGTTTACCTCAGGGAGTGAGAGGAGCAGCATGTAGTTGGAGGAGAAGAACGAGAGAAAGGAGGGAGGAGGAGGCCTGCTGGAGGCAGGCAAGGAGGAGAAAGAAAAGAAAGAAAGAAAGAAGGAAAGAAAGCTCCAAGTCAGACAGGAGCAGAGGAACTGAAAGAGACGCTTCCTGGTGAAGACCCTGGGACCCATAGGTCCAGGTGACACCACGTAGGAACAGAAGGAGTCGCAGGGCCGCGGGTAGTCCTGTAGGTGCCACGAGCAGTCCTTGTTGGGTACCGAAGCCGAGGGCCCAGAGGCGCTACGAGTAGCTGCAGGCTGCGGTGGCCTGGTCCACATTGACATCGGTGGAGTGATTAAGCTGCGACAGGGGACGGTCCCTAGAGACTGGAGGAGTGCAAAGACAATCTCCAAACAGTAAAAACCGAGGCCCAGGGACGTTGTAAGCTCCCAGGGCCAGAACCCATAGCAGACCTTCAGAAAAGGGGTAATCAGCCGACAGGTGACCCCCCAACCTGGAGGCTGTAGTGGAGGCCAAGCCAGGGCCATCCAAACTCGGGCAAGGCTAGTGAAGACAGCAGAGAAGGAGACACTAAGAGAGAGGGTACCGGCTTTCACACTCTGAATCACCCAGAAGACGGAGGTCCCTGACAGCGGTCCCAGCAGTCCAAGGGTCCTGCCTGCCCTGACAAGAACTGTGAGTAAAGAACTTGAACTGCACCTCTGAAGTCGCCTCAGTTATTTCCTCTGCATAGACATTCACTAGCACCAACTGTGCCCCGGGCATTGCTCCACCTGTGGGGAGCAGTACCACCATAGCTGCCATCACATCATCCCGGTGGCCTCACACAGCAGCGGCGGCTTATTAGCCGCATACCACAGGTGGCGTCACGAACACCACTATTAACAAGCAAGCCACATATTCTACTGACACCCACCAGGGCCACGGAGCCGGGCCCAGCCACCACTGACTACCACCGGACTAGTCCGGCCCGGCACCGGGTGTCCCATAGCCCTGGGGTGGGCGAGTCAACTTTGGCGTCACGAACAGGATTTCGTGCCCGGTCACACCGGGTACTGTGCGCCTGAAGAACTGTGTAAAAGACTGTGTACTGGTTGTAAATTGCCGCCGCCATTAGCCGCGCCGAGCGCAGGAAGAAGGGGGGCGTGCCTAACAAAGAGCGCGAAGGGAGCGCGCCATCAGAGCAGAGTGCTGTTAACCCCGCGCGACCCGGAAGAAAATTTGAAAAGTGAACGGAGCCTGGTAGGGTTCACTAAGGGGGAGGAAGATGTCCGACTCCGAGGGAGAGCAGGTGGCTGCCATCGCCCAGGACGCCGCAGCACCGGCCGAAGTAGTCCCAGTCGCCGTCGCCCCAGCCCCCACTGTAGCGCCGGTAATGCCGATCACCATGCCGTACATACCAGGAGCAGAATGGCTGCCGCAGTACTCCGGGGAGTCCCATACCTTGAGTGACTTCAGAGAAAGCCTGCACAGCTTGTTCCGGGTGTATCCTCTGACTGAGAGCCAGAAGGTGGGCATAGTAATGGGACAGCTAGCCGGCGCAGCCCAGCGTGAAGCGAAGTCCTGGCCTGATACAGATAAAGGGACAGCAGCCCAGATACTGGCCAAGCTAAAGAGTACTTTTGACACCCGCACCGCAGCAGAGATAAAGATGAGATTCTTTGGGTGCAAGCAGCGGGCCACAGACAGCATAAGGGACTATGCCTTAAACTTGCAGGAGGCCCTGAAAGCAGTTAAACAGGTGGACCCAGAGAGTGTACGTGAAGAAGACAAACTCCTAACTGAGCAGTTCATAGAGGGGCTCCTGTCAGATGCCCACAGGACCCAGCTGCGTATCCTGGTCCTGCAGAACCCTGCTCTGGACTTTGCCAAGTTTAAGGGCCAGGCCATCAGGGTACTGAGAGAATCTACACCGAATGACCCAGTACCCCTCCGGCCTCTTGCTATCACGTACCCCGGGCCGGTGCCTGCAACGCGAGCCACTGCAGGGGCTGAGGCGCAGTCCCTGGATAAGGATCCCACTGCAGAGCTCAGACAGCAGGTCCAGGAGCTGACCAAGACTGTGGCTGCCCTTGCCAAGACCGTGCAGTCTCTACAAATGACCCCCTCGCCTGCAAAAATCGAGTTGGCCTCCAGCCCAGAAGACGTCCCATGGATGCGACAGAGGAGGATTCCGCCGACCCGAGGCAGAGACACAGACCGGTATGATTCAACAGGGCAACCGATCTGCCGCCACTGCAACCAGGCGGGCCACATTGCACGACGCTGTCCTTTAAACGGGCCGAGCCTGGGGCCAGGAGCCAACCCCCAGGTGTGAGGAAGCCCGGCTCAAACACCAACCGCAGTTCGCCCTCCGGCCAGCAGGGGGAGCTCTGAACCTGGAACTTCAGGGAGCATTCCTTAAGTCTGGCTGGAAGGAGGAAGTGGTAGTTAGTCTGGAGACAGGAGTGAAAGAGTGCAGACGCAGAGTAGTGCTGCCTTGTAAACTGGGGCCTAGAGCTGGGATAGCTTGGCCCAGTGAAGCAAGGGGAGCAGAGAGGCACAGCAGGGACTCGGACATCGGAGTCTGTAGTTGCCAGGGCATAAAATCCATCCCTGGTAGCTGAATCCGAAGGGCAGGAGAGCTGTAAGCCCCCTGTCCCAGAAGCAATCTGAAGGTACAACTGCATCCCAAGGGCCTGGTGTGGGCTCCAGCAGAGAAGCACCAGAGAGGGCCTGTGCAGTTCTTCCACATGTTATTGTTGTTTTTCAGCCCGAGGACGTGCTGGGATTTGCTGTGGGGGAGTGTGGCGCCCCTGAGGCTTCCGTCGCCACAGGTCATTGCACCCCACCAGCGGTGTGATGCCCCATTCTGGGAGAGGAAGAGAGTGAACTCCGGTCCCCTGGTAAATCCACACTACACCCATTGTTAGGTACATACTGGGACCAGGGAAAGTGGCAGGCAACCCTCCCATGCTGCATGCTGAGAGGGGCTGTAAGACCCATCCCTGCTCCCATAGGGAGGTAGCTTAGCAACTGGGGAGGTGGGAGGAGCGACCAGAGAGCAGATAGAGAAAGGAAGGTCAAGTTAGTTTCAGTTTACCTCAGGGAGTGAGAGGAGCAGCATGTAGTTGGAGGAGAAGAACGAGAGAAAGGAGGGAGGAGGAGGCCTGCTGGAGGCAGGCAAGGAGGAGAAAGAAAAGAAAGAAAGAAAGAAGGAAAGAAAGCTCCAAGTCAGACAGGAGCAGAGGAACTGAAAGAGACGCTTCCTGGTGAAGACCCTGGGACCCATAGGTCCAGGTGACACCACGTAGGAACAGAAGGAGTCGCAGGGCCGCGGGTAGTCCTGTAGGTGCCACGAGCAGTCCTTGTTGGGTACCGAAGCCGAGGGCCCAGAGGCGCTACGAGTAGCTGCAGGCTGCGGTGGCCTGGTCCACATTGACATCGGTGGAGTGATTAAGCTGCGACAGGGGACGGTCCCTAGAGACTGGAGGAGTGCAAAGACAATCTCCAAACAGTAAAAACTGAGGCCCAGGGACGTTGTAAGCTCCCAGGGCCAGAACCCATAGCAGACCTTCAGAAAAGGGGTAATCAGCCGACAGGTGACCCCCCAGCCTGGAGGCTGTAGTGGAGGCCAAGCCAGGGCCATCCAAACTCGGGCAAGGCTAGTGAAGACAGCAGAGAAGGAGACACTAAGAGAGAGGGTACCGGCTTTCACACTCTGAATCACCCAGAAGACGGAGGTCCCTGACAGCGGTCCCAGCAGTCCAAGGGTCCTGCCTGCCCTGACAAGAACTGTGAGTAAAGAACTTGAACTGCACCTCTGAAGTCGCCTCAGTTATTTCCTCTGCATAGACATTCACTAGCACCAACTGTGCCCCGGGCATTGCTCCACCTGTGGGGAGCAGTACCACCATAGCTGCCATCACATCATCCCGGTGGCCTCACACAGCAGCGGCGGCTTATTAGCCGCATACCACAGGTGGCGTCACGAACACCACTATTAACAAGCAAGCCACATATTCTACTGACACCCACCAGGGCCACGGAGCCGGGCCCAGCCACCACTGACTACCACCGGACTAGTCCGGCCCGGCACCGGGTGTCCCATAGCCCTGGGGTGGGCGAGTCATAAGGACCTGAGGGACAGTGACCAGGGGAGCAAATGTAAGGACCTGAGGGACAGTGACCAGGGAAGCAAATGTAAGGACCTGAGGGACAGTGACCAGGGGAGCAAATGTAAGGACCTGAGGGACAGTGACCAGGGAAGCAAATGTAAGGACCTGAGGGACAGTGACCAGGGGAGCAAATGTAAGGACCTGAGGGACAGTGACCAGGGAAGCAAATGTAAGGACCTGAGCGACTGTGACCAGGGGAGCATATGTAAGGACCTGAGGGACTGTGACCAGGGGAGCATATGTAAGAACCTGAGTGACAGTGACCAGGGGCGCATATGTAAGGACCTGAGTGACAGTGACCAGGGGAGCAAATGTAAGGACCTGAGAGACAGTGACCAGGGGAGCATATGTAAGAACCTGAGTGACAGTGACCAGGGGAGCATATGTAAGGACCTGAGTGACAGTGACCAGGGGAGCATATGTAAGGACCTGAGTGACAGTGACCAGGGAAGCAAATGTAAGGACCTGAGCGACTGTGACCAGGGGAGCAAATGTAAGGACCTGAGTGACAGTGACCAGGGAAGCAAATGTAAGGACCTGAGCGACTGTGACCAGGGGAGCATATGTAAGGACCTGAGTGACAGTGACCAGGGAAGCAAATGTAAGGACCTGAGCGACTGTGACCAGGGGAGCATATGTAAGGACCTGAGCGACAGTGACCAGGGAAGCAAATGTAAGGACCTGAGCGACTGTGACCAGGGGAGCAAATGTAAGGACCTGAGAGACAGTGACCAGGGGAGCAAATGTAAGGACCTGAGAGACAGTGACCAGGGGAGCATATGTAAGGACCTGAGTGACAGTGACCAGGGGAGCAAATGTAAGGACCTGAGTGACAGTGACCAGGGGAGCATATGTAAGGACCTGAGTGACAGTGACCAGGGGAGCATATGTAAGGACCTGAGTGACAGTGACCAGGGGAGCATATGTAAGGACCTGAGTGACAGTGACCAGGGGAGCAAATGTAAGGACCTGAGGGACAGTGACGAGGGAAGCATATGTAAGGACCTGAGTGACAGTGACCAGGGGAGCATATGTAAGGACCTGAGAGACAGTGACCAGGGGAGCATATGTAAGGACCTGAGGGACAGTGACCAGGGAAGCAAATGTAAGGACCTGAGTGACAGTGACCAGGGGAGCAAATGTAAGGACCTGAGGGACAGTGACCAGGGAAGCAAATGTAAGGACCTGAGCGACTGTGACCAGGGGAGCATATGTAAGGACCTGAGAGACAGTGACCAGGGGAGCATATGTAAGAACCTGAGTGACAGTGACCAGGGGAGCATATGTAAGGACCTGAGTGACAGTGACCAGGGAAGCAAATGTAAGAACCTGAGTGACAGTGACCAGGGAAGCATATGTAAGAACCTGAGGGACAGTGACCAGGGGAGCATATGTAAGGACCTGAGAGACAGTGACCAGGGGAGCAAATGTAAGGACCTGAGGGACAGTGACCAGGGAAGCATATGTAAGGACCTGAGCAACTGTGATCATGGGAGCAAATGTAAGGACCTGAGCGACTGTGACCAGGGGAGCATATGTAAGGACCTGAGTGACAGTGACCAGGGGAGCAAATGTAAGGACCTGAGTGACTGTGACCAGGGGAGCAAATGTAAGGACCTGAGTGACAGTGACCAGGGGAGCAAATGTAAGGACCTGAGCGACTGTGACCAGGGGAGCATATGTAAGGACCTGAGCGACTGTGATCATGGGAGCAAATGTAAGGACCTGAGTGACAGTGACCAGGGGAGCAAATGTAAGGACCTGAGCGACAGTGACCAGGGGAGCATATGTAAGGACCTGAGCGACTGTGACCAGGGGAGCATATGTAAGGACCTGAGGGACAGTGACCAGGGGAGCACATGTAAGGACCTGAGCGACTGTGACCAGGGGAGCAAATGTAAGGACCTGAGCGACTGTGATCATGGGAGCAAATGTAAGGACCTGAGCGACTGTGACCAGGGGAGCATATGTAAGGACCTGAGCGACAGTGACCAGGGAAGCATATGTAAGGACCTGAGGGACTGTGACCAGGGGAGCATATGTAAGGACCTGAGGGACAGTGACGAGGGGAGCAAATGTAAGGACCTGAGCGACTGTGACCAGGGGAGCATATGTAAGGACCTGAGGGACAGTGACGAGGGGAGCAAATGTAAGGACTCGAGGGACTGTAACCAGGGGAGCAACTGTAAGGACCTGAGGGACAGTGACCAGGGGAGCAAATGTAAGGACCTGAGTGACTGTGACCAGGGGAGCATATGTAAGGACCTGAGCGACTGTGACCATGGGAGCATATGCAAGGACCTGAGTGACTGTGACCAGGGGAGCAAATGTAAGGACCTGAGTGACAGTGACCAGGGGAGTAAATCTAAGGACCCGAGTGACTGGGGGCTTGGATTTTTTGTTCCTTGTATCTAGCGGGTCTTGTGGGATAGTGGGGTCCAGGTTTGGCTGGATATTAAATAAAAGTTCAGTTTAGGACCCGGAATTGATACGAACTTATCTTTGGACATTAAACCCCGTATAAGTCAATGGGGATCCGAACTTGTGTGCTGTAAAATGGCTGTAAGAAGATCACAGTAGGGTTTAGGGAGCTACAAAAGGCAGTAAAGCAGGAGACAATTGCCCTTCAAACAAATGAGGATAGGCAATAAATAAAAAAAATGACATAGGGTCCCACCTAGTTTTGATACCCAGTGTGAGTAAAGCAGCAGCTCTGGGCTGCAACACTCAGCTGTCTGCTTTACTTTGGCATGTTATCAAAAATAAAGGGGATCCCACCCTGATATTTTTCATTATTTAAATAAATATTTTTAAATAACTGCTTGGGGTCCCCTCTATTTTTTTCAATCATCAAAGGTAAGCAAACAGCTGCAGGCTGCTATTAGCAGGCAGGAAAAGTCCATGGTTATTTGACCCCTCCCAAGTCTAAAATTAGCAGCCCGCAGCCACCCCACAAGTGGCACATTCATAAGATTCACCAATTCTGGTACTTTGCCCAACTCTTCCTGATTGGTGTGGTGCAATCAAGCTGGCATCAAGCTCAGGGGTTTGTAATAGAGAGGCATCTATCAGACACCCCCATTACTAACTTGGTAAAAAAACACAGAAACAGGGAAAAAAAAGTATATTTGAATAAAGACTCCCCACATTCCCTCGTTCACCAATTTATAATTAAAAATAAATCCTTGAAGTTCCAATGTAACCCAAAGAGTAATCAAAAATAGGGGGGAACCCACACCATTTTTTTATATTTTTTATTGAATTAATTAAAAAAAATGAAGTGTGATCCCCTCTATTTTTGTTAACCAGCCAAGGTAAAGCTGACAGCGGAGGGTTGCAGCCCCCAACTGTCTGATTTACTTGCGCTTTTTATCAAAAATAGGCGGGAGCCCACTTATTTTTTTCAATCTTTAATTGTTCACAGCAGTGGGCAGGCAACTTCCGCATGCAATAAAACTTGCTGGTTAGCTGCGTCAGAGAATAATTAAAAATAGGAGAGCCCTCAAGCCATTTTTAAAAATTATTTAAATAACTAAAAAAAAACAACTATGTAGATTACCCCCAATTTTTGACAACAAGGCAAGGTAAAGCTCACAGCTGAGTGTTGCAGCCCCCAACTGTCTGCTTTACCTGCGCTTTTTATCAAAAATAGGCGGGAGCCCACTTAATTTTTGTTCAATCTTAATTGTTCACAGCAGTGGGCAGGCAACGTCCGCATGCAATAAAACTTACTGGTTAGCGGCGTCAGATAATAATCAAAAGTAGGGGGGATCCCACACCATTTTTAAAATTATTTATTTAAATAATAAAAAAAAACAAAACAACTATTTTGATTATCCCCTAGTTTTGACAACCGCGGAAGGTAAAGCTGACAGCTGAGGGTTGCAGCCCCCAGCTGTGTGCTTTACCCGTGCTTTTTATCAAAAATAGGTGGGAGCCCACTTAATTTTTTTCAATCTTTAATTGTTCACAGCAGTGGGCATGCAACTTCCGCATGCAATAAAACTTACTGGTTAGAGGCGTCAGATAATAA